>NC_041381.1:224511782-224555094 GCF_002162155.2 Triticum dicoccoides | reverse complement strand
CCCCCTCAGACGCCGGCTGCTCGCATTCATAGCAAGTAGTACCAGTAAAATACTGACCTATAAGCCCGCTTTTGTGGAGAGAGAGGCATTGACAAAGTTAATGAGTGGGCTCTGCAAGACCCGTCTCTACACGTCCTCCTAGGTATAAAAAACTAATTCTAAAAAAAGAGGCATAAAAAACAATTGTGTCTAAAAAAAGAAAGGTAAAAAACATTTGAAAGGAAATAGATAGAGAGAAAGTGAGAAAAAGTTATAACCTTTATAGCCAACCTTATAGTCAACACTATGGTAGTATTACATGAGGAAGAAGGGAGTGGTGCACGTGCCAAGTTCACTGGGCTGCCGTGTTTCACACTCCTCCGTCATAACAGTGGATACAATAGCTTCATAAAAAATAAACAATGAATACTCGTTGCTCGCCCTCTATATCGGAAAAGAATACTTTCCATTCGCTGACATGTGGGACGTCGACCATCCTGGTCCACTTGCCATGCACAAAATTATCCTGGTCCACCCCGGTCGTAGCACAGGCCCAACCTTTCCCATTGTAAGTTGGTCGGACGAAGGAACCATCATGACTTCGTTGAATTCCGCTTCTTCAAGAAAACTTACTGTACCCGCAATACTGCTACCACACGCGAAGACTGGATGGCACTATACCACGTCATATCACTAAAACCCACTAGGACAAACTAGCCCGCCTTGGATTTGTACTCCCTCCATTTCAAAGTTAGTAGTACAAAGTTGAGTCATCTATTTTGGAACGGAGGGAGTACGTCTCTGTACTGCTATGATTTTGTGTTGTACGTCTCTGTACTTTTGCTACAATTTGCCTACCCTATGAAACAAATGAGGGCTGAATGTATCCGTGTCAACTATTGTGTGATCGATCGCTAAGCCTACAATTTTAGGAGGTTGGGCTATTGGCCGATCGATGATGGATAAGTATAAGCGTACCACGAGCTCATCAGCCCCAACGTTTCTCTTTGGTGAGTGTTATGCAAGTACTATAGCTGGCACAGTAGCTAGCCTACTAACACCAAGAATCATCAAACAAGCCCTGCTGATATGATAAACAGTTCGAACTTACATCTAAGCATGCGATATATTACATCAAAAGCTGGTGAGGATACATCTGTTTCCATAACTCGGAGAGGGTTTGCATGATTCACTATCAAACAAAAGTAGAAAGTACCTCCCACACAAGACAGTGCACTAGCCCTAAGATGGTTTGATAACACGCATCATTCTGGTAATTAAACACAAGGCAATGCAAACTACCCTGAAGGATTAGCGCGACCAACTATTTCTTGTCATCGATATCTCGGGCAATGACCACAACACAAACAACGGCATGGGAATCGATCTCTGGGGTGATGTCCACAGGACTGACCGTGACATCGGAATCGATCTCTGGGGCGCTATCCACAGGATGAACAGTGGCATCGGAATCGATCTCTGGGGCGATGTCAACAGGATGGACCGCGACATAAAAAACAATCTCTGGGGCGTTGTCCACATGACGGGCCGTGACATCGGAATCATCAAGGACGTCCACCGGCACCTGCACAACCCTAACATATTATCAAGCACATTGCAAATAATCAAAAACCACAACTATGGTAAGCCATTATTTTTTACCTTGTGCAGCTCACTGGGGGATCCCATCCCTCCGGGGGCCATCTCCTCGTCCTCGATGGGGGCCATCACCTTGCCAGGGTAATACTGCTTCTCAATGGTGACTATCTCCTCAAACTCGGCCTTGAGCCGCGCATAGGTGGCCATTAGAGTTTCTGGGGTAGGCATGGTGGGGCCCTTGATGTTCTTCCAACTTTCTTTGAGGAGTTCGTCCACCAACATCGTCAACTCTTTGGCCAGTGATTTTTCTTGGAGTTCTTCGTCTCCATGGGTTGGCCCGCAAACATGGTCAACTCATTGGTTGGTGCTCGCTTCCTGGAGATTGCTATCTCTAGTGGGTTGTCCGCCGACAACTCTTTGGCTAGTGCTCCAGGATCCATCAATGAACTGACAAACAAAAAGCAATCGAAAGGAAACCAAAATCACAATGAAAACGGGAAAAGAATAGGCTGTGAGAATCGGTTGGTGCTTTGCAAAAATAAGATTCTTGGAATGAAAATATAGCAGCATCACTGATTCGCCCACCTTTCCTTCGTCGGTACAGAAGAAAAATGGAAGAAGTGTGTAGCCTGGAGTGAGGTTTTCTTCAAGAAAGGGGAGAAAGGGCTTCAACGAGCGTTCTAGTGAAATGATGGTTTGCTTCGTCCGGTCCAAGTCCGAGGCCACTTTACCACCGCTGGTAAAGGTGGGTTTTCCGATATGACGGGTCATGCCGGCCACACCGGGGTGACCGGTGAGTCTCGACTGTAGCACCTCGCCGTGGCTTTGTGGATGGCACACAGGCCCGATGCTTTGATGTCCTGCATGTAGATAGAGCGGCTAGTCATATAGGAGTGCTCAATATTGTCAACCACGACCAAGGCGGAGAGGAAAACGAGAGAACTACGTAATTAATGCATGAGTTTAATTAGGGTAGTTTTGTAAAGTACGAGATACATTCCTCCAATCACAAAATGCCTTGGTTGATGAGATTTGAGATTTGAGATTTGAGCCAGTACTGCACGCGGTGAAATCTCTAGAAAGGCAAATACTCATTTCCGGTTTACAGGGCTATACTAGCAAGTACTAGTACTACAATAGTGGGCTCAAATAGCAATTTGTCTCATGCAAGAGCCGGGCTATATGCGTGCTCCAAGGCTCCGCACCATGCCCCACCCCTACACAAAGACTGCCATGCGAGTGTTCGCAACTACCACGTTCGAGTTGCGCTTGGCTCTTCGCCTCTTCGAGAAGACGAACAATGATGTTACTACTACTTCTACAGTAGTATCGAATCCACTGCTACATGTCCGTCCATGCTATCCTAGACTACTCTACACATGAAACAACCACACGAGCGTCCGGGTTGCGCTTGGCTCTTTGCCTCTTCGGGAAGTCCAACAATGATGGATTACTACTGAAGTGGGGGAGTACTACAGTATGCTTCTGGCCATCTGACACCGATTGAACTGCTGCATGTCCACCGCGTGCGGGAGGGAGAGCGTGTAGCAATTGAAAGCTTCTACTAGTCCTGCCAACCACCACGCTCATGGGCGAGGGAGGGACGTAGCTTCATTGACTTACTGCTCCTGCCTTTGCATCTATGATAGGGGGGCCCAACAGGTGGGTGGCCCACCTGTCACGTAGCCAAATGCAGGTGTGGTTAAGGCGAGAGGGTGTTGTAGTAATCAAACTTCTCGGTCTTGTACGAGTTGACGCGACACATCAAACCACTGCACTCGATATATTTCAATAATTTGTGTTTATCGATGCATTAGTTACTCCCTCCGTTCCTAAATATAGGTCATTTTAGACATTTCAAATGGACTACAACATACAGATGTATGTAGACATATTTTAGAGTGTACATTCACTCATTTTGATTCGTATGTAGTCACTTGTTGCAATCTCTAAAAAGACTTATATTTGGAAACAGAGGGAGTACAACTCATGCATGCATGCCATGACTTTCCTTTTGATACTTGCATCTGTTGATCTGATGCACCTTGCCAAATTTTGACTATAAATGTAACTAACCAAATGTTCATGCATGTCATAAAAAATTACGGGGCTGTTTGGATTATGACTATGTTTGCCTTATGTTCCCACATTATTTTCGCCACACTTGCCACACTTGTCTAACTTGAGTTGCTCAAATTGTTAGACCCACTTTGGCTTGCCTAAGGGAATCTTGCCACACTTTTTGTGTCTATGACATGTGGGGTTCACTGCTAATAAAAAAATCTTTTCTTAGGTGTGGCTAGAACCAAACACCCACCTAACTTGGTCAAATTTGCCTAAGGTGAGGTGTGGCAAAGTGTGGCAATATGTGGCTGGAACAGCCCCTACATCATTGAAAACTATGTTCAAATACGAACCAAATGATATAAGTTTTGTTAACATGCACTAACATTTTGTCAGTTAAATCTTTGGTCAAAATTTAGCACCAATTACAAAGGGGCCCAATAAATATTGTACTCTCACATTTTGTTTTGAGGATACTCCCACATACTCCATCCATTCCCAAATATAAGTCTTTTTAGAGATTCTAACAAGTGACTACATACAGAGCAAAATGAACAAATCCATACTTTAAAATATGTCTACATACATCTATATGGTGTAGTCCATTTGAAATGTCTAAAAAGACTTATATTTAGGAACAGAGGGAGTAGAAAATATAAATAATAATGCATGTTGGGGCAGCCCACGTTTGCGATAATTTTAGCCGTGGGCTTGTTCACAATTTTTATGAGGGGGTGGTTGTTCATTTAATGGAGGGTCTTGTACCAGACTTGAACAATACAAAGTGCGACCTGGCACACCATAACACCACTTGGAATAAAGCGGGTAGCTATCTCAAAAAACAATCAACAACTAAAAAAATGGTGACCTGGCACGTACGCAATTTTAAACAATTGTTTTGATGGAGTGAAAAAGGAAAACTACCCCACTACGTATATATAGGCCAGAGCCTCCGTGCTTGCTTGCTAGGGTTGCTCTATTCACATACTCTCATCCTCTCCAGATCTAAACAAGATAGCGGTGGTAACATTGTCTTTCTCCCTTCAAGAAACATTGTCTTTCTATCCTCACCGCTGGTTACAGATCCGAATGTATCCCTCTCAACCGATGAAGGGGAGGAGGGGCAGCGTTTAGGCCGTCGTCAACAGCGAGGGAGGAGACCCACTACTGGCCACACCATTATCTCTGGCCAAGCGCCGGTGCGGGAAGTCCTCCGATCCCTTCGTCGTTGCCCTAGTGTGGGCGGATCCGGCCTCCCTCCGCCCACCTATCCACATCCCGATGACCTTTAGGTATATCTTCCTTCGAAACTGCCATAGCTCTACTTCCCCAGCTCGCTACATCGCTACATGTGCATCATTTTCTGCCTCTCAGCCCCTCTCGATCGGATGGTCCAACCTCACCTTTTTTTTCTTCTATTGTTAGAGGTAAAGCTACTTCATGGAGTCGAATCTTGTACTTGGTTCAAACAAGAAATAAAGTGTGGGTGGGGGAATCTAGTATGTGCATCAGACTTGGTACAAACAGGAAGGATAGGGGGTGAAAGTAGTACAGACTGGTCATCCAACTGGTCTCTTGGTCGAAAAGGGAAATATAGGGGAAACGCTGTACACAGTGGTATGACCAGGACTAGATTTTTTATCCACACATAAGATGGCTGCATGCATAATTATGATAGAGAGGCCCGGGGCACGCCTCCATTTCCAAAAAAGATAGGAGTAGGTGGCTAGAGTGAACAAAAATGGGACCAACCTAGATATGTTTCTTGGATGTTTGTTTCTCGGGGCAACAAACTCTGAATCACCACTTTGTGCCCCAATTTAGGTACATGGTGCTGGACTGCTGGTGCACCCACTGTCCTATGCCCTTATACCAAATATTTAGCTATTCTTAATCTAATGCCCCTGGTAAAATGAAGCCATGCCACTGTTATAAGCAATGACAAGTTTAGCCAAATGTTTTTGCCTGTAATTGTTTGAGACTCTGACTGTTTCCTCTGTAGCTATTTGTGCAAACAGGGATATCCATTTCACCTAGTTGCTGTTGTGACCTTTTGGTGCACTGCACAAGACACTTCTTAAAAGAAGTGACTTTTGTGCTGTTTAACTGGAATGTCAGAATGGAACAGTTGGTTCATTTCGGTGGAACTGCAGAAAGGGAGATCTGTGTTCCAATCCTCATCATCCATATTGGCACCATAACCTTCCTTTAGGTAAGAATGATATTTAATGCATGTGTTCATCTCTATTTTGCGACTGCCATGAGAAAATAATGCTATTGTTTAGTACACTTGTACTGCCTCACTGACAAAACCAATTTTGAAATAGAAGGCCAATCATCTACTTGGTTTCACCAACTGGTGAGGAGAACGAGAAACAGAGCACGAAGAGGAAGAAGAAGAAGAATAAACGGTGCCAAGGTGATATTGGTGAAGCCGAGGCCTCAGTCGAGGCCATTCAAGGGCTCCGGCAATGTCTACCTTACACGTGAGACGATCCTCCAGGGAGCCCTTCCACTTCTGTGTATTGTCCATGATGAATTTGATGCTACTATTAGAGTAATATGCTAATGTCTTTCTATCCTTTCTTACTAAGCTAATGAAGGTTTCACCTAGTTCCTACTTGTGCAAACAGGGATCATGGTGTGCCAATCATACATTTTAGTGGAACTACACAAGACAATACAATGAACTGTATCCCAGCCAGTGCTTTAACTTTGTTGGAAGTTCTTGATAATCTTTCATATAATCTCAGCACTGGTAAACAAGAGTGATTTCAACCATACATTTTAAGTGCACAAAAATATATACTACTGAGTGATTCCAGTGAGTGCTTTATCATCTCTTCTGGTACTACATGAATAAGCTTTTTTCCTCAGGTTGGTACTGTCCTAAGGCCTTCATCCATATTAGTTTGCTGTCATCTCTATTTGTATCATGCTACTTTCATGAGAAACTCCTTTATCTTTGCACATTAAAGTTTTGCAACCTATGATACATGGCAATGCTTTGAGTGTTGAGCTAATTGGCACTGATTAAATAAACAAATACCTCTTTTTAAGCAAGACTACTATGTTGCTAACTTTACCCATTAAGATAATGAGGGTGCTTCTATTTGTTAGTGTATGTTTCATCAACTAGTCCCACTATCACAGTAATCTCACTCTCTCAATATATGTGCCAACAGAGATGCTCGATTTTGGTGGAACTGCACAAAAACTTTGGGTGCTTCATTACCTCGACAACTTCCTTCCTTTCCTGTTAGTCGCTAATCTTGGCTTGCATTCTTCCTTTGCTGTCAGTCGCTTGGCTTATCTTGGCTTCCAGTCAAAGGAAATAGTAATTGATATGCTACCTCACACAGGTTGGTACTGGTCTTTATCCTGATTATTGTGCTTGTCATATGTATTGGTAATTTGGTATTGTGCTACTGTTTGCCGATTTCATAAAGGAGTAACTTGGAGCCTGAACTTTACATTGGGTGATTTCAGTTGAACTGCACAAAAAGATCAGATGGACAGGTACTTATGTTGTTGCTATGTACTCGAAAGTTCACTCAAACAAGCATCAATGTTGACAAGAAGAAGTGCCTATATTCATTCGAGTATCAACCGGCGTCAACCAGTTGTCAAACTCCAAGTATTAGGAGAGTGAACGCCAAAAATATTGCTTGGCGCATAGCCCAGAAAAACGCAGTCTAGTCTTTGGTCCCAACTTGTGCCTTTTGGTTACCGGCACATATGGTAGCGAACTGTATGGCATGGAGTCTAAAGATTTCAGACAAGTTGGTTGATGCGTATATTCATCTGGCACTTAATCAGTCTGCACGCCAGGGACGCTCCATTTCAGTTGAACTACACAAAAAATTTGGGTGGTTCATTTTCTCAACCGCCTCCTTTGTTGTCTGCAATGTAGAATTTTGGTGAGCTACAGGACCAAGATGAGCCAATAAACTAGTTGAATGAAAGTAGTGGCCAAGTTACTCAAACCTCCCTCGGCACGAGGCCACTATTTGGAGGATAAACCTACAAGCAAAGTTCAGATTGTCTGTGTTGCCTCTTATGTACTCAAAAGTTTACTCGCACAAGCATTAATTTTAGCAAGAAGTACCTCCGACTGAACACCATTTACCAGTCTGTACCCTAGGTAATTAAAGTTTGTCCATGGATGATATTTGCTATGATCTCAATCATTTGGATGTATAAACATACTGAACATGTGTATATCTGAATCTTTTTGTGAATTATCTATGAATATTGTCATGTGATCTATCAATCATTTGGATGAATAGACATGCTGAACTTTTGTATATATGAATCTTTTGAGTTGTTGATTGTGAATGTTGGCTATGAATATGAACGTGTCCTGTGAACCTGAGTTTGATATGAATGTTTACCTTTTCTGTTTTACTTATGTGTGAACTTGTTAGTATGTCTACTGTAGGATTTGTGACGTGTGGGTGTCAATGGCACACCTTCTTCCCGAGAAGAATTGCACCTGCTTTGTTAAGGTAGCAACGGCGCATCAGCTCTTTTTAATATTTTTGCTCTGTCTCCCCCCTCCCCCGCTCAACCTCTGCTGTAATGTTTTCGGCCTCAAAACAAACATATTATTGTGTTGTTTTTGGGGCTTGATGAAAAATCGATTGTTGGTTTCTATAGGTTGGCCCGCCCAGCAAATGGGATGCTGGTCCACCATGGACTGGGAGGCTGAAAATACAAGTTGTATGGTGCAGAGGCAAATAAAAAACGCCATCGAGAGTCATCCACTAAAGAAAAAAAATGCTCCTGATGTGCTTCTTCAGTCGCGCCGCCGGCCCCCTCTTTAATCTAGTTCGCTCGGGGATCTAGCTGGTATCATTTTTTTCCAAAGGGCGAACAAGTATCAGTTAGGACTAGGTTTTGTTTTTTAACATGTGTAGCCCACGACATACGGAGACAGTGGTTTCAACTTATTTTTTGAGGTCCATACCGGCCTATGGGCTTTTTCTTAAAGATCGGCAGCCCAATATATTTTTCTTAATAAAACACAGATCTCTGTTCTATTTATCTATATATAAGAATAATAATGTTGTCTCCAATTTACGTTTTCCCTTCTAACCACATTATATATATTTATATTATTACTATTATTGTATATTTTATAGATACTTATATATCCACTAGCAAATATGCCCGTGCGTTGCAACGGAAGACAAAAAATTATGGCTAACCAGATGAGTATGACTCAGTATCCTGATATATGAGCGTACTCTATTTTAACATAGTGGCTCATCATGTTGCCATTTTTTTCTCACCCTAACCGATGATGGTCGCGGTGTCCACGTGATCACAATGCATTCGACGTGGTAAATCCCAAGGCTATGAGTTTGTCAGTGCATGCCACACTTCTCATTATGTTGCACAAGGAAATGTTTAAAAATTTAAAAACAAATCTCGTTGACCACGAACTACTCCCAACGCCAAGACATATAAAGACTTTCAAAAAACTAATTAAATCCTAGACATAAAATGCTTTTGAATCAGTGAACAGTTTTCAGAATCGACAAACATTTTCTTTTGAAATGTTTTATTTTCTCAAAAGAATCATGAACATTAGTTTTGTTTACAAGAAACTAAATGCATTAACCAGTTTTGAACTCATTAAATATTTCTGACTCAATAAACATATTTTGAGTCGATGAACTTTTTAAAAAAATTGGAGAAAATTTTAAAAAACAATTTTTTGTGAAAATTTTCTAAAATGTCATGGAGTTTTTTTTAGATTCCCGAATATGTTTTCAATACACAGTCATTTTTTTAAAATGATGAACATGATTTTATTTTCCGACCATTTTTTTCAAATTGTGATTTTTTTATAATTTTGCGAACATTTTTGCAAAACCACCAACATTTTTTGAATTTTTATTTTTTATGATTTCTCAAAGATTTTTTTAAAAGTCACAACTTTGGAATATTAAAATCCGGAATTAACTTAAAGAAGAAAGAAGAAAGAAAACAAAATGAGAAAAGAAAAGACAAAAAAGTAAAATGGAAAAAATGCGTGAGAAAAGAAAGATAAAAAAGATGTGGAAATTTTTCCAGATTCCCGAATATGTTTTCAATACACAATCATTTTTTTTAAAATGATGAACATGATTTTATTTTCCGACCATTTTTTTCAAATTGTGGTTTTTTTATAATTTTGCGAACATTTTTGCAAAACCATCAACATTTTTTAAATCTGTATATTTTATGATTTCTCAAAGATTTTTTTAAAAGTCACAACTTTGGAATATTAAAATCCTGAATTAATTTAAAGAAGAAAGAAGAAAGAAAACATAATGAGAAAAGAAAAGACAAAAAAGTAAAATGGAAAAAATGCGTGAGAAAAGAAAGATAAAAAAGATGTGGAAGGTGGGGATCGAATCGCCGTCTCATCGCTGTAGGAGCGATCGCACAACCACTCACGCACCCATAGTTCCATGATTTGAACTGTCGCGGCCTTTTAAAACAACCAATTGAGCGGCGATCTTTTTCTGAAAAACTGAATCGTTTTTCACTTACGGGTGGCATTGGTGGGTAATTTTTACCAATTTGAAGGGTAATTATAATGACGGACGACAGAAACCCAATTTGCTTTATTATTAGGTAAAGATTATAAAAACATCCCACGTGTTATTAACTTATAAAAGTAAATGTTTAACAGAAGTTGGGAAGAAAAATCTTGATTGTTTTTGACTCACACGCAAGGAAAATCCTAGTGATTGCGTACAAAAGCTTGCGAAGATTTTAAGGACCAATGTAATAATAACACGCTCATTTTTATTTTGAGTAAGAACTCGCTAATTTGTTAATTTTATATAAAAAAATGTGTCGCTTCGGTTTATTTTTTGATATTACTTGCTCCTTCTAACCTAACATTATATATAGAATGAGCCCAGCTAATTCGTGTATTTCAAGAAAGTGCAAATGGGCTCGGATTTCTTAGAAAATATAAATGGGCCACATTGATGTGAAATTATTTGTTCACCCAGCCCAGCAAATGGACAAAACATGGGTTAAATATATGCCACATTTTTGCAGGCTGACATGTGGGCTAATAGGTCGAAGCCTACGCAGGGCGTTGTCAACTTGGTCAACAAATAATTATGACATCCACAACCATTTGATTTATATCCAACGGCCGACATGCACCTTCAATCTCTCGTCTTCTTCCTCCAGCGTCACCGGGACCGCCTGGTCCAGCCTTCGGCGGCTAGCGGCTCTGCTTAGCACGCATCACTGTGAAGCGCTATCCTACTGCCGGCAGACTATCCCTCCATCCCTCCACATCTCCTGTTATTCTCCACCGACTGCAGCCTCACGCCGCACAAGAACCAGTTATAACCCTTCTCCTCGTCTCAATCTCCGACTCCACTGCCGCGTCTTCCCATCTCCGGGTCGTCCCTGTCCGGGGCCTCATCGTCGTCCACCGCCTCGCTGCGCTCAGTGCGGCGTGGTCAACAAATGAGAGTCATCGGAAGAGGACTGTATGTGGAGAGCCTGACGGCTGGAACCCATGAGGTCCATGGTTGCATGCAAGGAAAGTTCCTCCTTATTAAGCTGAAAAAATGTTTCCTCCCCCTGTCAGCTGGGACCCACTGGATGTATCTTCGCACGGAATGAAGTGCCTCCTTGTTATGCAAAAAAAATTATTTCTCCCGTTGATGGCTGGGACCCGTCAGATTTGGTGGCTAACTTGTGGGCCTACTAAGCGGACGTGTACGCAGGGCTTTGTCAACTCAATCAACAAATGATTCTAGCAGTTGATTGTTGGATGTTAATCCAACAGCCGTGCTCCTTCTTCAACCTCTGTTCTTGCTCCTGTCTCCTGTGGGCGGCACCGCAGCAGTGCTGCCACGCACCCGAACCAGTCAAGTTTCCCACTCCTCTCCATCTGCGACTCCACTACCGCATCTTGCCCATCTCGTGTCATTCCAGTCTGGGGCCTCGCCGTTGTCCACCGGCCTTGGTGCGCTCGGCACGGTGTGGTCAACATGGTCAACAACCAAGAGTCATCGGAAGATGACTGTACGTGAGAGGCTGATAGTGGGGACGCACCACGCCCATGGACGCATGCATGCAACTGCATCCTTTTTACCCTGAAAAATAATGTTTTCTTCCCCTGACTGCTGGGACCCACCAGCTACATCTTCGCACGCAAGGATGTGCGTCCATATTGCGGGCAAAAAAATGATTCGCCCCCTGACTGCTGGGACCCACCAGCTACATCTTCTCACGCAAGGAAGTGCCTGCCAGTAGGGACCCACCTGGTCGAAGCGTACGTAGCATTGTCATTCTGGTCGCGAACGTGTACGTACATACTGGTCGATCGGTTTGTCCGCAGGCTGCAGCAATGAACCGTGGCCGTGTAAGGAAGGGCACGTGTGGTAGTAGAGGTGCGCACGTGTGGTAGTAGAGGCGTGCACGTAGTATGTACACGTACGTATAGGGGCTAGGGTGCAAGAAAGTAAATACGACCACGTATGTACATATGGGTGGGGTCTCGAACGCCTACTCGTGCATACGTGCGGCCAGGGCTCACGTACATGGCTGTGGCTGGGTCAGAATGGAGAAACTGCGTCGTCATCGTGTTCATGGGGAGGCAACGGAATGCGTCGTGTTCATCGGGAGCCAACCGACTTGGACAGAACAGCCGATGGAAACGAGGCTTGGCGTACCACAGGACAGAGGAAACGGCCTTGTGTTCGACCGCCCATGGTGGAAACGGGATCCTGTTCATCGAGAGGGGTCTGGCGTATCGCAAAACGGAGGAAACGGACCTCCTACGGTCAAAACGGGGTCCTGTTGATCGGGAGGGGTGTGGCGTACCGCAAAACGGAGGAAACAGACTTGTGTTGGAGCGCTACGGTCGAAACGGGGGTCTTGTTCATCGGGAGGGGTGTGGCGTACCGCAAAACGGGACTCCACGGGATACTGTTCATCTCCACCGTCGACTGCCTCCACGGGCTATTGTGCATCCACCGTCGACCTCCTCCAGCTCCACCTGCGACTGTTCATCCACGGGCTCATGTTCATCCAGCCTCCACCACTCCTCCACCAGCTACTGTTCAATTAGACCTCTCCACGGGGGTCCTGTTCAACCACCCCTCCATGGGATACTGTTCATCTAGCCCTCCATCGGCTACTGTTCAACCAGCCCTCCACGGGGTCCTGTTCATCCGGCCCTCCACGGGGTCCTGTTCATCCACCGGCTCGATCGATCGGGGCACTGTTCATCCAGCGGCAATGGCCTCTACTACCACGAGGTCCTGTTCATCCAACCCCCACTAGGAACTATTCATCCAAACCCCATCAACAACGCTCACTGTTCATCCAGAGGCAGCATCGATCGGCTTCAGTTAGTAGCAGTAGCGAAGGAATCACACTCGGGTTCAGTTAACAACAAGGGATCGATCGATCGCCCGGGTTCAGTAACGCGTAGCCTGCAGTGCAATCGCTCTAGTTTAGTTAGAGACCAACGCCTCGCTCGGGTTCAGTAAGAGCCTAACGCCTCGCACACACGCGCGTACGTACGAGAGAAACGCGCATCGCTCGGCCCCCGACCAGCCACCGTAACCGGGAACTCCCCGATATTTTCCTTGCCCTTGCTTCTACCACGGTTTTTTCCATCATGGACGGCCCAAAGGATTTCATGCAGCTGCGTCTCTGGCCCTCCCAAGACAAACAACCCATTTTTTGTCATGATTTTCTGACATAGAAGTAGGAGCCCACCACATCTATGATGATACCGGGTTTTGTCACAATTATCGTCATAGAAGTGTCATAAGTGTCGGCGTTCTGGGAACGGGGGTCCCTAGACTTGGCTGCCTACGGCATGCGGCGTGGCTCAAAGGGGGCCCAGCACGGCCCATCTTCATCAACACAAGCTTAAGACCCTCGCGAGGGGCCAAGCCACGTGGGGCGGATGACAAGGAGCTTTCTTAAGCACGGCCTCGTCAGGCTGGCTCACGAGGAGGCGGAGCGTTGAAGGCGGGGTACCTCGCGAGGTGCCCATGACGCAAGCCATGACGACCAAGGGCGCCAGCCGAGCGCTAGCCCGCGCAGTGTCCTTCTTTCCTCTTTGGTGCAAGGGGAGCAAGCGCAGGTGAGAGCATCAAGCAAAGGCATCCGTTTCGGTGCAACAAGACCAAGACCAGTCCAACGGCAGGATGGAGGTCACCATGGATCCCAAGTCGGCGTCACCACCAGAGCCTTTGACAGGCGAGGACCAACTTTAGTCGGGATAAGTGTACTAGATGTTCCCCTTCAAAATGGCCAATTGTTGGCGCCCTTCCCGCTCAATATTTGGGAAGAGGCCCAGGGCCTTTGCCTATAAATAGGACTAGACACCTACATGGTAGAGCATCTGGATAGGAATCTGGAGATAAGAGAGGCATCTAGAATCAACCCCTCCAAAGGGACAACGCCACAACAAGAATAGACCCTCGCGAGGCTGTTCTTCCTTGTATGGTTCATCATCAACCCAAGAGGCAATCCACCACGCCACACACTGGAGTAGGGTATTACACCACAATGGTGGCCTGAACCAGTATAAACCCTGTGTCCCTTGTGTTGTTCTTCTCGTAGTTTAGATCCTAGCGATTCGGCGAGGAACAGGTAGGTAGAAGGCGAAACCTCCGCGCGCACCCTAGTGTTCGAACCTCAAGGGTCTGCCGGAACCCTAAATCCGACATTTGGCGCGCCAGGTAGGGGTGCTCCAGGATTCGTCTTTCGCCGCCCTGTTCTTCTCCGACCGTCGCGTCCATGTCTGACGCACGCCGGGTTCGCGCCGAGCGCCGAGCCGCCCTCGCTTCCCGCGTCGCCCAGACGGCTCCCGTCGGCAGGCACCCTCGTCGTTCCCCGTCGCCTGCCGTCAACGCCGCCACCAGATCGGCAGGGAACGAGCAGCAGCATCGTCCCAACACCCGTCCATGAGGCGAGACGGCCGCACCGCTACGCCCTCGCTCACCCCCGCTGATTCTTCGTCCCGCGCGCCCCGCGCGGCCATGGAGGCTCGAGCTGCGCTCATCGCGGCAAACGAGCTCCTGCGCTACCGCCCCGTCGACGACGTCTACGAAGAATGGCTCGACCGAGTCACCGAACTCGTCCGCGCCGCTGGGGGTTCCCCCGCGCCATTTTTCTCGCTGCACCGCGCCTCTCCATGCGCGGGCAATGAAGCTCCTGGGGAGCCTCAGCCGCCTCCCCCTCAAGAAGGCGCCCTGGCTCCGAGGCGCGCGGCCCCTGTGCGGAACCCGCCCCGTCAGGAACCAGCGCGGCAGGAGCAGAGCTGCCAAGAGGTCCCTCGCCCTTGAGAAGCTGCCCGAGCGCTCCCTGCTCCGGCTCGTCCCGACCACGCCCCTGCTCCAGCACGTCAAGACCCCACGCTGCACCCAGCTGCGGCGCACGGGGACCCGCAGGACCGAGCCCTTCGTCCTCCAAGACCTCCTGTGGCCACAGCGGGCTGCCGCGCCTTCACCACCGAGCTACGCACCGTCGCGTGGCCCGGCAAGTTCAAGCCGGACCTGCCTCCTCGCTACGACGACACGGCTGACCCTGCAGAGTTCCTCCAGCTCTACGAGCTGGGCATCGAGGCTGCCAACGGAGACGAGAAGGTCATGGCGAACTGGTTTCCCATGGCTCTCAAGGACGGGGCCCGCACCTGGCTTCTGAACCTGGCCCCAGGCACGATCTCCTCCTGGGATGAGATGCGCACCCGCTTCATCGCCAACTTCCAAGGTACCCGCGACCGGCCACCCGCCGTGAGCGACATGCACCGCATCAAGCAGCAACCAGGGGAAACCCTGCAGAAGTACATCCAGCGCTTCAACAACGCGCGCCTCAAGATTCCTAAGGTAACCGAGGAGGCCATCGTCTCAGCCTTCTCTAACGGCGTGTGTGACGTCAAAATGAAGGAGGAGCTCGCAATGCATGAAGATCTGTGCACTTCCTTGGAGTTGTTCAACCTGGCGACCAAGTGCGCCAGGGCTGAGGAAGGGCGTCTCTCCCTCCTCGAGTTGCCTGCCGCAGACCCTGAAGAGAAGAAGCCCAAGGCCAAGGACGTGAAGCGCAAAGGGGCTGTCGTGCTCGCGGCAGAACCAGACACCAAGCGGGGCAGAGATCAGCCTGAATCCTCCAAGGGCAGTCGGTACTGCGTGTACCACGACCTCCACACCCATAACACCAATGAATGCCAAGAGCTCAAGGCCGTGCGTGAAGGACGAACTTGCCGGCGTCCCGACCGCAGCGACCGGGGCTACGGACGAGGAGGAGAAAGGAACACAGGGCGCTGGGAAGACTGCGGCCCACATCAAGGGTGGCGCGACCAACCTCGCAAGGACCGCTGGCAGGACTCGCCTCACGAGGGAGGCTGGAGAGATCAGCCTCGCGAGGATCGCCCACAAGGTAACGCAGGCCTCCCTCCGCTACCGCTGCAACCAAGGAGAAATGAGGACCGTCATCAGGACGAGGGGGCTGGGGGCTTCCAGGAACCGCGTGCGATCGCCTGCATCCTAGGCGGAGCTCAAGCCCCAGCCTCTCAGCATATCTTCAAGTAGTTCGCCCGAGAAGTGAATGCAGTCCTCCCCAAGATCGAGGCCACGCGCCCTCTCAGGTGGTCGGCGTGTGTCATCACATTCAGCTCAGCGGATCAGCTCAAGTGCTCGGCCACAGCCGAAGTCCTCCCGATGCTTTGTTCTCCAATCATCAGCAACGTGCTAGTCACCAGGACCCTCATCGATGGCGGGGCAGGACTCAACGTCCTGTCCGTGGAAACATTCAACAATCTTCAAGTACCCTACAGTCAGCTTCAGCCAACCAAGCCTTTCTCCGGAGTCACCGACGGTTCCACGGTCCCGATTGGGCAGGTCCGCCTCCCTGTCACCTTTGGGGCATGCGACAACTACCGCACCGAGCTCATCGACTTTGACGTCGCCCACATTCGCCTGCCGTACAACGTCATCCTCGGGTACCCAACGCTGGCCAAGTTCATGGCCGTAACCCACCACGGCTATAACATCCTCAAGATGCCAGGAAGTGGCGGAGTCATCACGGTGCCCTGCGAAGAGAGAGACACAGTTTGCTCCCTAGAGAGAGCCTTTCAGGCCGCATCACTGGAAGACCTGGATCGCGGAAGCAGGAGGCTTCCCGAGGCCGCCCCCAAGAAGAAGAAGACATCGGCCGGCCTGGCCCCTCAGGAGGCAGGTCCCTCAGGACCCACGCCTGCTCAGGGGGAACCTCCTTCCATCGCATAGGGAAGCCTGCCCAGCGCCCTCCTCAGGCAGGGCTCGGGGGCTCTCCCCTGGAGGGCCGTCGACCTCGCCAAGGTCACGAGGGAGGTGCTTGCGCACCACGTGGAGGCGTGTTTCGAAGCACGTTTCCATGAAGAAGGAGCAAGGCAAGGAGGGCCAAACCCTCAGGAGTTTGTCAGCAAGGCCATTCAGGAGCTACAGGAGTCAAGGGTCATGAGAGGCAGCCGCCGCTTACCCGTTGTGGCCCCCCATCCAGGCGAGGATGGTGGGCTGCGCGTCTGCATCGACATACCAGGGCTCAACCAAGCCGTGTCTCAGGAGCGCCTCTGGCCTTTGCGACTGGGAGGCTGCAAGGGTTCGCCTCACAGCTACGTTCGCATGCCTCACGGCTCGCCGAACGCAGCTGCTGCGTACCAGCGCATCATGAGGGCCATCCTGGAGGCTTAAGAGGTTAGGCGTTCCGCAGCCCTGGTGGAGATGGAGACGGTCCGCGAGGAGCCACCAGCGCCTCCGGAGCCTCCCGAGACCCCAGGGCCTGGGGGCTCGTGAGGATTTGCTCCCGCAGCCCACCATGTCTGCTGCATCAACACCCCTTCGTCTTCAGCGTCATCATGTGACATCTTTCTAGTTTCATTGCCAGCTGGGAGCGCCCTCAGGGCTGCATTATTCCCAGGCCACGTGGGTCCATCCCTGTGGCGTGTATCTCTTTTATTTCATGTTCTTAGCTCACTCTGCTGGGGGCGCCCCTTGGACTGCATTATCCCCAAGCCGCTTGGGTCAGACCCAGTGGCATGTACCCCTCTTGCATTTATCTTAGCGCCATGTTTTCGACCCGTCATGCTTGTTGTTTGGTGCCTGTTCATGGTACCTTTTTTCTTCCTGGATGTCGCAAGCTTGCGCGTTAAAGGGGGGGTGCCTGAGCATTGCGACTCAGGGCTCCTACCGGCTCTCCGGCCCTCACCCTCTGGTCTGCCCACGACATCGCGCCCCGGCATACCAGCGATGGCTGAGACCAGCCAGAGAGCCGGGACCCGAGGACGTAGAGTTTCGACATCTAACCCAGCTTGCGCGTTAAAGGGGGGGTGCCTGAGCATCGCGACTCAGGGCTCCTACCGGCTCTCCGGCCCTCACCCTCTGGTCTGCCCACGGCATCGTGCCCCGGCATACCAGCGACGGCTGAGACCAGCCCGAGAGCCGGGACCCGAGGACGTAGAGTTTCGACATCTAACCCAGCTTGCGCGTTAAAGGTGGGGCGCCTGAGCATCGCGACTCAGGGCTCCTACCGGCTCTCCGGCCCTCACCCTCTGGTCTGCCCACGGCATCGCGCCCCGGCATACCAGCGACGGCTGAGACCAGCCCGAGAGCCGGGACCCGAGGATGTAGAGCATCGGCATCTAGCCAAATTTGCAGGAACACACTTCAAGATAAGGCCCAGCGCCAGGCGCAACCCGCCTTGGGGTAGGACACTGTGAGTCCCGGGCTGGATCGCGGGTGAACCGGTACACCCCGCCAGGCCTTTCGTGCCTCGCTGCCTCTCCAAGGAAACTAACGGCTAACCGTCGATTGTCGCGATGAACTCTCATTTCTTCTGTGATGAGCCTGCAGGGTCTCCCTAGGAGCGTCATCATGTGAGGCCCTCACGATGTCTTCTTTACTCTCGTCCACGCAAACCGCTTGCACGTTTAAGGGGGGGTACCTGAGCATCGCGACTCAGGGCTCCTACTGGTTCTCCAGCCCTCACCCTCTGGCCTTGTCCATGGCATCACGACCTGGCATACCAGCGACGGTTGAGACTCGCTCGAGGGCCGGGACCCGAGGACGTAGAGCAGAAAGGGGAGCGAAGGCGAGAGGAGAGAAGCACGTGATGACCTCGCCAAGCAACCCCCCGCCGGCCAAGGCACGGACCTAGCACCTCACCAGGAAGCGTTCCTGACCCTTGAGATAAGTCCCTCTCCGAGAACACTAGCTATCGCAGGACCGTCCCCGCACTTAATGCAGTCCCATCTTAGCAACGTCGCTCTCCTTTCTCACCGAATGACGGCTGCTTGAGCGCCAAGGGGGGCCTCTTGAGCATCGCAACTCAGGGGCTCTTACCGGGCCTCGGGTCGCTCACCTCCTGGCCTTGACCACGACATCGCGACCTGGCATACCAGCGACGGCTGAAGCCGCCTGGGGACTGGGACCTGTCGGCACAGAACATCAAGCCCTCATGAGGTCTGACAGGAAGAAACCAAGCTAAGACGGAACTACCACCTCGCACTGCCTCATAATGAGGATCATATTGACGAACGGAGCTGCAAACATCTTACAAGCCCCCACGGGGTAAATTCGCGATTCCTCGCAGGGACAAAAGACGCGAATCTTAAAGAGTCCTAACTACAGGGACCATCGCGGTAGACGCCATCATCAACAGTGGGCCGTCCAGCACCGGTGCCAACCCCATCCGGCTCAGGGGCGGCGACGGCCGGACGAGCCCGCCCTGCTCCGAGAGCGGCGCAGGCTCGGGGGTTCGTAGCTGTCATCGCTTGTCTCCGGAGTCGCGAAGAGCTCGGCAGAGTCGCTGGATCCTCCGGCGCCTTCATTGCCTAAGGAGCCGCCAAGGGAGCGATTGGGCGACCTCTGTCTCGTTGCAAAAGGGTCCCGACCGCCTCTCCCGGGGCCGCACTCCAGCCGACGCCCATCTTTGTCGAAGACCTTGAAGAGCATCGTGGAAGCGCCATTGAACTCCAGGTGGATCATGAGGGCACCCCTCGTCCTGCAAACCCGGGCGATCTCGCCCCAGCCCCGGGTCATGAAGACCTTACCTGGAGCGACGACCTCGACATCCGCATCGGTCGCAGGAGTCTGGCAATTGGCATGCTGCAGCTAGAGCCTGAAGGGCCCCCTCAGCGGAATCTCGGAGGCGAAGGAAGGGGAAGGCGAATCCACGATGGAGGAGGCATGGCAGCGTGGAGCACAAACTCTCGGGAGGAGCCCTCAGCATGAACCCCAGGAGGGACAACGCGCACCGCCGTGACTCACCGGCGCCGACGGCGACGTCGTCCATGGCACTCGACATCAGCTCCTGCAAGGCCCTCAAGGTGGGCGTACAAGGGCAGCGGGAACCCTGGCGGCGGTCGCTCGCACCAAGGCCTTGACACCTCCTGCCGCGCGCCCTCTTCTCGATGGCAGAGGACCAGCCGCTTCTTCGGCGGAAGCAGGCCAGGACCCTCTCGGGGGGCCTTTCCCTTCTCTTTCGCAGAGAACCGGCGGATGGGCGCCATCAGCATGAGACGGAGCGATGGCGAAGATGAAGAAGAGGAGGAATAGCAGAGAAAGATTAACTCGAATGGCTCGCGTCGTTCCGTACTTATAGCCAAGGAGGGCCAACCGTCGGTCTCCATGATCGCAGGTAATCATGACCGGTTTTTGCATGCAGGGACTTGTCAGTTCGTGTAGTTGCCGAGGCATCATGGGGGAGCGGAGACGCCCACGTCCAATCAACCGCCATGCGGCGCCCAAGGCTGTAGGCTGTTAGGGCCCGCGACGCTTCGCACTTGCCCTTTCGCCTCTCTGCTCGGCCAAGTCCGAGCGTGCCTTGGGCCCGGGGGCTACTGTCGGCGTTCTGGGAACGGGGGTCCCCAGACTTGCCTTCCTACGGCCTGCGGCGTGGCTCAAAGGGGGCCCAGCACGACCCATCTTCATCAACACAAGCTCAAGACCCTCGCGAGGGGCCAAGCCTCGCAGGGTGGACGACAAGGAGCTTCCTTAGGCACGGCCTCGTCAGGCTAGCTCACGAGGAGGCGGAGAGTTCAAGGCGGGGTACCTCACGAGGTGCCCATGACGCAAGCCATGACGACCAAGGGCATCAGCCGGGCGCCAGCCCGCGCAGTGTCCTTCTTTCCTCTTTGGTGCAAGGGGAGCAAGCGCAGGCGAGAGCATCAAGCAAAGGCATCCGTTTCGGTGCAACAAGACCAAGACCAGTCCAACGGCAGGATGGAGGTCACCGTGGAGCCCAAGTCGGCGTCACCACCAGAGCCTTTGACAGGCGAGGACCAACTTTAGTCAGGATAAGTGTACTAGATGTTCCCCTTCAAAATGGCCAATTGTTGGCGCCCTTCCCGCTCAATATTTGGGAAGAGGCCCAGGGCCTTTGTCTATAAATAGGACTAGCCACCCACAGGGTAGAGGCATCTGGATAGGAATCTGGAGATAAGAGAGGCATCTAGAATCAACCCCTCCAAAGGGATAACACCACCACAAGAACAGACGCTCGCGAGGCTGTTCTTCCTTGTATGGTTCATCATCATCCCAAGAGGCAATCCACCACACCACACACTGGAGTAGGGTATTACACCACAATGGTGGCCTGAACCAGTATAAACCCTGTGTCCCTTGTGTTGTTCTTCTCGTAGTTTAGATCCTAGCGATTCGGTGAGGAACAGGTAGGTAGAAGGCGAAACCTCCACGTGCACCCCAGTGTTCGAACCTCAAGGGTCTGCCGGAACCCTAAATCCGACAATAAGTATGGCAGGAAAAAAATTCGTTCGGCCCAAAATGTCACGGATGTGTCTTTTTTTGTAGTGTTCAGCAAGAACAACCACAACCCGATGTCAATGAGCAAGCCTAAGATCAACCTCAACCCCTCCCTGGATTCTGATGATAATGCAATGAACATGGAGGAAGTGCAACAGACTTTGCTCCACCCAGTCTTACCCATGGATCCGATTCAGCTTGGAATTGTGAGGATTGTCTATGGTCCCGTGTTGCCACCAGAGATGATTTGGGAACGAACCTTCTCATCCCTGCTGCCTGATTTCCTCCTCAAGAAAGTGTCGACTGCTCTGCCCGGTTTACTTCTGCCTCCTTTAGTTCTCCCACTACGTCAGTTGCAGCCAGAGCAGGAGAAACGACTTATCCTCATCATCAGTGATCTACTAGTTCTCTGTGCAAATCCTCAGTCACAATTGAGGAAATTTCTGATGCAATGGATGCACTTTTTGACCCTACAAGTCCAATCACAACAGCTTCTTCTTCAGGCCAGTGGACTCTGAATTTCTATTTGCAGCCACTAAACCACCTGCAAAATCTATTCTTGGAAAGAGAGGACATGGGAGGAAGCGAGCTCGCCGATCGGTTGTGCCGGTCTTTGCCTCCCTAGATTTCTCCACCCGGAGAATGACCAAAAGTTGCGCCAAGTCCTCTGGTTTCAAACCAGTCTCTGCTATTCCGGTCAAGCCATCACCCATGAGACGCCCCAAAGGAAAAAAGCTCAAAGTATCTGCGGAGGAGACCGCTGAGCAAGCCCAGGTGCCACCGGATAACCCAATTCTAGTTATGCAGGCGGTGGGTGCTGCTTTGGGCATCCCAACTGGTGATCTGACATAGGAGAAGTTTATGGCTCCTTCCAAGAAGTCTGATGATGATGCAGTTTCCAATGATGAATGATCTCATGCTTCACTATGGGGCGTGGGTGTGCGTTGAGGGCTCTGTCATTTTTGCCTTTTGCTGCCCACAGTTAATACTTTTTATCAATATTGTTTCTGAACTTTATCTGTGGTTCGTGGTTATGTCGGAGTTGGATGTACCAAACTTTATGGGTACTGTGGCTACACTGTTAGGCAGTGGGCCCGTTTATATCTTCTGTATAGTTTCTCATGGCTAGTACATCATTTCGTAATTGGCGTGTTTTGTGCTGGAATATGCGGGGCCTGAATTTTGAGGCCAGATAGAGAGATGTACGAGCGAAAATTGAGGACAGCTAGTGCTCGATCATTTGTCTTCAGGAAACTAAATGTGAGGATTTTGATATTAGGAAGATCAGAACCTTTTCCCCCGATGGTCTGATCGTTTTGCTTTCTCTCCATCGGTGGGAGCCTCTGGAGGTATTTTAGTTATTTGGTATTCGGCCATCTTTGCTGCCATGTGAAGGAAATATGCCCTAGAGGAAATAATAAAGTTGTTATTTATATTTCCTTATATCATGACAAATGTTTATTATTCATGCTAGAATTCTATTAACCGGAAACTTAGTACATGTATGAATACATAGACAAACAGAGTGTCACTAGTATGCCTCTACTTGACTGGCTCATTGAATCAAAGATGGTTAAGTTTCCTAGCCATAGACATGAGTTGTCATTTGATTAATGGGATAACATCATTAGAGAATGATGTGATTGACTTGACCCATTCTGTTAGCTTAGCACTTGATCATTTAGTATGTTGCTATTGCTTTCTTCATGACTTATACATGTTCCTATGACTATGAGATTATGCAACTCCCGAATACCGGAAGAACACCTTATGTGCTACCAAACGTCACAACGTAACTGGGCGATTATAAAGGTGCTCTACAGGTGTCTCCGATGGTACTTGTTGAGTTGGCATAGATCGAGATTAGTATTTGTCACTCCGATTGTCGGAGAGGTATCTCTGGGCCCTCTTGGTAATGCACATCACTATAAGCCTTGCAAGCAATGTGACTAATGAGTTATTTGAAGGATGATGCATTACAGAATGAGTAAAGAGACTTGTCGGTAACGAGATTGAACTAGGTATTGAGATACCGATGATCGAATCTTGGGCAAGTAACATACCGATGACAAAGGGAACAATGTATCTTGTTATGCGGTTTGACCGATAAAGATCTTCGTAGAATATGTAGGAACCAATATGAGAATCCAGGTTCCGCTATTGGTTATTGACCAGAGATGAGTCTCGGTCATGTCTACATAGTTCTCAAACCCATAGGGTCCGCACGCTTAACATTCGGTGACGATCGGTATTATGAGTTTATGTGTTTTGATGTATTGAAGATTGTTAGGACTCCCGGATGTGATCACAGACATGATGACGAGTCTCAAAATGGTCGACACATAAAGATTGATATATTGGATGACTATATTCAGACACAGGATGAGTTCCGGGGGTCAACGGATAATTATCAGAGTGCCAGGGGGTTATCGGAACCCCCGGGGGGACTATCGGGCCTACATGGGCCATAGGGAAGAGGGGAGACAGTCCACAAGGGGTAGTCGTGCCCCTCCCTATAGGGGGCCGAATTGGACTAGGGAGGGCCCCCCCTTTCCTTCTCATTTCCCTCTCCTTCCTTCCCCCTTCCTCCTCCTAGTTGGACTAGGAAAGGGGGAGTCCTACTCCTACTAGGAGGAGGACTCCTCCCCCTCCTTGGTGCACCCCAAGGCTGGCCGGCCTCCCCCTTGCTCCTTTATATACGGGGGCAGGGGGGCACCCTAGGACACACAAGTTGATCATTGATCTTTTAGCCGTGTGCGGTGCCCCCTCCACCATAATCCACCTCGGTCATATCGTTGTGGTGCTTAGGCGAAGCCCCGCGTCAGTAGCTTCATCAACACCGTCATCACACCGTTGTGCTGACGGAACTCTCCCTCGAAGCTCTACCGGATCGTGAGTTCGTGGGACGTCACCGAGCTGAACGTGTGCAAATCGCGGAGGTGTCGTACGTTTGGTACTAGGATCGGCCGATCGTTAAGACGTACGACTACATCAACCGTGTTGTCATAGCGCTTCCGCTTACGGTCTACGAGGGTATGTGGACGACACTCTCCCCTCTCGTTGCTATGCATCATAATGATTTTGCGTGTGCAGCTGTGCGCAGGATTTTTTTTGAAATTACTACGTTTCCCAATAGTGGCATCCGAGCCAGGTTTATGCGTAGATGTTATATGCACGAGTAGAACACAAGTGAGTTGTGGACGATAATAGTCATACTACTTACCAGCATGTCATACGTTGATTTGGCAGTATTGTTGGATGAAGCGGCCTAGACCGACATTACGCGTACGCTTACGCGAGACTGGTTCTACCGACGTGCTTCTCACACAGGTGGTTGGTGGGTGTCAGTTTCTCCAACTTTAATTGAATCGAGTGTGGCTACACCCGGTCCTTGTTGAAGGTTAAAACAACACATACTTGACGAAAAATCATTGTGGTTTTGATGCGTAGGTAAGAACGATTCTTGCTAAGCCCGTAGCAGCCACGTAAAACTTGCAACAAACAAAGTAGAGGATGTCTAACTTGTTTTTTCCGGGCATGTTGTGATGTGATATGGTCAAGACATTATGCTAAATTTTATTGTATGAGATGATCATGTTTTGTAACAGAGTTATCGGCAACTGGCAGGAGCCATATGGTTGTCGCTTTATTGTATGCAATGCAATCGCCATGTAATTGTTTTTACTTTATCGCTAAGCGGTAGCGATAGTCGTAGAAACAATAGTTGGCGAGACGACAATGATGCTACGATGGAGATCAAGGTGTCACGCCGATGACGATGGTGATCATGACGGTGCTTTGGAAATGGAGATCAAAGGCACAAGATGATGATGGCCATATCATATCACTTATATTGATTGCATGTGATGTTTATCTTTTATGCATCTTATTTTGCTTAGTTTGATGGTAGCATTATAAGATGATCCCTTACTAAAATTTCGAGGTATAAGTGTTCTCCCTGAGTATGCACCGTTGCGACAGTTCTTCGTGCTGAGACACCACGTGATGATCGGGGTGCAAGCCAGTTTTGCACACGCAGAATACTTGGGTTAAACTTGACGAGCCTAGCATATGCAGAGATGGCCTCGGAACACTGGAGACCGAAAGGTCGAGCGTGAATCATATAGTAGATGTGATCAACATAGTGATGTTCACCATTGAAAACTACTCCATCTCACGTGATGATCGGACATGGTTTAGTTGATTTGGATCACGTGATCATTTAGATGACTAGAGGGATGTCTATCTAAGTGGTAGTTCTGAAGTAATATGATTAATTGAACTTTAATTTATCATGAACTTAGTCCTGATAGTATTTTACAAATTATGTTGTAGATCAATAGCTCGCGTTATAGCTTCCCTATGTTTTTTATATGTTCCTAGAGAAAACTAAGTTGAAAGATGTTAGTAGCAAAGATGCGGACTAGGTCCATGATCTGAGGTGTATCCTCATTGTTGCACAGAAGAATTATGTCCTTTATGCACCGCTAGGTGACAGACCTATTGCAGGAGCAGATGCAGACGTTATGAACATTTGGCTAGCTCAATATGATGACTACTTGATAGTTTTGTGCACCATGCTTTACGGCTTAGAACCGGGACTTCAAAAATGTTTTTGAAACATCATGGAGCATATGAGATGTTCCAAGAGATGACATTGGTATTTCAGACTCATGCCCGTGTTAAGAGGTATGAGACCTCTGACAAGTACTTTGCCTAAAAGATGGAGGAGAATTGCTCAACTAGTGAGCATGTGTTCAGAATGTCTAGGTACTACAATCACTTGAATCAAGTGGGAGTTAATCTTCCAGATAAGATAGTGATTGACAGAGTTCTCTAGTCACCATCACCAAGTTACTGGAACTTCGTGATGAACTATAGTATGCAAGGGATGACGAAAACGATTTCCGAGCTCTTCATGATGTTGAAATCGATGAAGGTATAAATCAAGAAAGAGCATCAAAGTGTTGATGATCGACAAGACCACTAGTTTCAAGAAAAGGGCAAAGGGAAAGAAAGGGAACTTCATGTAGAATGACAAGCAAGTTGTCACTCCCATGAAGAAGCCCAAAGCTGGACCAAAGCCTGAAACTGAGTGCTTCTACTGCAAATGAAATGGTCACTGGAAGCGGAAATACCCTGAATATTTGGTGGATCAGAAGGATGGCAAAGTGAACAAGGGTATATTTGATATACAGGTTATTGATGTGTACCGTACTAGTGTTTATAGTAGCCCTGGGTATTTGATACTTGTTCGGTTTCTAAGATTAGTAACTCGAAACAGGAGATAGAGAATAAACAGAGACTAGTTGAGGGTGAAGTGACGATGTGTGTTGGAAGTGGTTCCAAGATTGATATGATCATCATCACACACTCCCTATACTTTTAAGATTAGTGTTCAACCTAAATAAATGTTTTTTGGTGTTTGTGTTGAGCATAAATATGATTAGATCATGTTTATTGCAATACGATTATTCATCTAAGACAGAGAATAAATTGTTATTCTGTTTGCATGAATAAAACCTTATGTGGTCATACACCCAATGTTGATGGTTTATTGAATCTTGATTGTAGTGATACACATATTTATAATATTGATGCCAAAAGATGCAAAATTGATAATGATAATGCAACATATTTGTGGCACTGCCGTTTGGGTCATATCAGTGTAAAGCGCATGAAGAAACTTCATAAAGATGGATTTTTGGAATCACTTGATTATGAATCATTTGATGCTTGTGAACCGTGCCTTATGGGAAAGATGACTAAAACTCCGTTCTCCTTAACAATGGAACAAGCTAGTGACTTATTGGAAATAATACATACCGATGTATGCGGTCCAATGAGTGTTAATGCTTGTGGCGGGTATCGTTATTTCCGGACATTCAAAGATGATTTGAGCAGATGGGTATATCTACTTAATGAAACACAAATCTGAAATAGTTGAAAAGTTCAAAGAATTTCAGAGTGAAATGGAGAATCATCGTAACAAGAAAATAAAATTTCTACAATCTGATCGTAGAGGAGAATATTTGAGTTACGAGTTTGGCCTTCATTTAAAAACAATGTGGAATAGTTTCACAGCTCACGCCACATGGAACACCACAGCGTAATGGTGTGTCCGAATGTCGTAACCGCACTTTATTGGATATGGTGCGATCTATGATGTATCTTACCGATTTACCACTATCGTTTGGGGTTATGCATTAGAGACATCTGCATTCACTTTAAATAGGGCACCATCAAAATCCGTTGAGACGATGCCTTATGAAGTATGGTTTGGCAAGAAACCAAAGTTGCCGTTTCTTAAAGTTTGGGGCTGCGATGCTTATGTGAAAAAAAACTTCAACCTAATAAGCTCGAACCCAAATCAGAGAAGTGTGTCTTCATAGAATACCCAAAGGAAATTTTTTTGGTACACCTTCTATCACAGATCCGAAGGCAAGATATTCATTGCTAAGAATGGATCCTTTCTAGAGAAGGAGTTTCTCTCGAAAGAAGAGAGTGGGAGGAAAGTAGAGCTTGATGAGGTAATTGTACCTTCTCCCGAATTGGAAAGTAATTTATCACAAAAATCAGTTCCAGTGATTCCTACACCAATTAGTGAGGAAGCTAATAATGATGATTATGAAACTTCAGATCAAGTTACTACAGAACCTCGTAGGTCTTCCAGAGTACGATCCGCACCAGAGTGGTAATACATTACAAAATTCGAGGTGAGATGTATCGGTATCCTCTTGAGTATCATGCTCACTGTATCGGTCTCCTCATTACGGGTTTTGTTCCTCTTTCTCGTTTTTCTTTTGAATATTTACTGTGGGGTAAAACCCCGCAACCCTTTATTATGAAAAAGAAGATAAAACATTCCAACAATATACAAGCACTGAGAGAGTGCCAAAGTTCAAGAGAAAAGACCTACCTAAGACTTACCTATACTTACAAAAGGGCATTGACCCAAGCTATGAGTTGTCCTCTAATGCTAACACTAAGCCTATGAGCTAACATAAGATATCAAGTACAAATTTACATCTCCAAGAAGCAAAATGAGCCTGCTCCCCCTGAAGGTCCTCCCATTCCTTAAGATCCAGATGTTCCATGCTGCTGTGAGCATCACCTCAAAGAAGAAAGGATGGCCAAAACTGGCTTTGGCATTAAATATTGATTGTTGGATATCAGACCCCTGAGTCCAATCAATCTGGAGATAATTCCACACCCTGCAGCTGAAGTTACACTAGAAAAACAAGTGTGCCCTATCTTCATGGACATATGCATTACATATAACACAAAGATTATCATCATTTGCTGACCTCCAATGTCTTCTAACCAGCATGTCCTTAGTTTTAAGTCTATCAAAGAACAACAACCAGCCAAAAACTTTAATCTTCATGGTGCATCTGCTCTTCCATAACCATTTGCATGGCAGAATAGTGGGCACGTGAGAGTGCATGATAGTGTAAAAAACTTTGGCCGAGAAGGACCCTGACTTAGAAGGCGAAACCCACTGGTCAGGGAGAAGAGGATCTCACTTCAAGTTCAATAACCAATCTTCCAAGATATCCAGCTCAGCAGCAGCTTCCTGTGAGACGGGAAGATAAAACATGGAGAAAAGATCATGAGTTTGAAGCACATCCATGACCGAGACTTTATCATCCTTCACAAAAGAGAACAGCCTCGGAAGCCTCCTCACTAAAGGCATAGAAGAGCCAACCAGATGCCATGCATCATGCCAAAACAAAGCTGTGTCACCCATGTTAATATGAACAGAAGCAACAACTCTGTACATATCATTCAGCTTGAAAACATCCTTCCACCAGAAAGATCCAGTCATAACAGTGGCCTGTGGCACTATATTGTCATAGTAGGAATCCCATACTAAGGAAACCCAAGGAACATCATGCTTGCTATAGACTTTATGGAGATGTTTCATGAGCAGCCCTTGGTTTTGGATATTCAAATTGAGAATGCCCAATCCTCCCTTATCCTTTCGCCTGCATACTAAATCCCAAGCAACAATAGATTGTTTTGGTGTATCCGAGTTACCTCTCCAAAGACAATGCCTAAAAGTTCTATCCAATTGCTTGATGATTCCAGGAGGAATATGCAAAGTGCAGAGGAAATAGATTGGCATGGATGTTAAAACTGAAGTCAGCAGTTGCAACCTGGAGCCCTGGTTTAACATAGAGGAACTAGCAGATAACCTTCTCTCAATGTTATCCACTAGTGGAAGGAGATCCACAATTTTTGGCCTGGTGGTACCAAGAGGCAGACCAAGATAAGTGAAAGGAAGTTCACCTATCATGCAACCAAGAAGAGCAGCCAACCTGAGAGCTTCATCATCAGAGAAATTCAAGGGGATCATTGAGGATTTTGCAAAATTCACCTTTAGGCCAGTTGATTGCTGGAACACAGCCAACATATTTTTGAGAGCCACCAGTTGCTCATCAACAGCTGACAGAATGATGATTGTGTCATCTGCCTACTGGATGATAGGGTATAGTTGTGGTCATGGGATGAAATTGGTAATGTCAAAGTTCCTTGAACCAACATATGGTTAACCACATACTATAACAGATCAGCAGCAATAACAAAAAGTAGAGGTGACAAAGGGTCTCCCTGCCTGGCCCCACATTTGCATTGAAATTGCTTGCCTGGTATGCCATTTAACAGAACAGAAGATGTCCCAGATGATAAAATCTCCTTAACCCATGCAATCCACTTGGCATCAAAACCCTTATGATGAGGAACCTACAGAATTACCTCATGCTCAACTGTATCAAAAGCCTTAGCAAAGTCTAGTTTCAGGATTATAACTGGTTTTTTGACTGCTTCATTGATGAATGTACTCAAAAGCCCAGGCTAAACAATCTTGTATAGACCTGCTTTTCAAAAACCCATACTGGTTCTTGTGTATGCATTGCAAGATCACCTTCTGTAAACGATTAGCGAACAATTTTGTGAGGAATTTCAGACAACTGTTGGTCAGTGAAATGGGTCTGAAATCATCTGGTCCCTCTGGTGATACCATCTTGGGGATGAGAGTGATCAGAGAGCCATTTATGTTTTCCAAAGACAACTTCCCATCATCAAATGCCTGAATTACCTGCAAAAATCCTGCTCATTGATAGGCCAACATTTCTTAATAAACATACCATTGAAACCATCCAGGTCAGGTGCTCTGTCTGTGGGGAGTTCCTTTAAGACCTTGTTAATTTCCTCCTAGGAAAGTGGAGCAGAGAGCACCTCCAGTCCTTCAACGGGATGTAGTAACTGTGGCAGATCAAAAACCCATGTTGATTCCTTGATCTTGCCCCATCCGATTCTTAAAGGATGACCACAAAATTGCAGCCATCTATGCATGATCAGAAACTGGCTCATTCCCTTCCACTTTAAGACTGGCAATGGCATTCCTTCTCAATGTTTCTTAGGCCATGGCATGAAAGAAATTTGAGTTTCCCTCACCAACCTTAATATATCTGATTGTGCAATGCTGCTTCCAATATATATAATGGATGCGTAGAAGGTTTTCATGGTGCAACTTGACAATCTTTCTGAAGTTAAATTCTGGAATTGTGAGTGGCCTCCATTCTTCAAGCTCATCAAAATGCAAAATCACTTTGGCACAGTTCAATATCACTTGTTTGATGTATGATAGGTTTTTGCTCCATGCTTTAAGATCCATTCTCAATTGTTTGAACTTTTTGGAGATAACCGCAACAACAGACAAATCAGAGAATACATGTGCTTCCCAAGAGTGCTTGACACAATCCATAAAACCTGGCATGTCAACCAATAATTCTCAAAGCGAAAAACTCTAGCCTTTGGAATTGTTGTGTGAATGGAGACATCGCAAGGCACATGATCAGAAGAGGTTTTTGCTAGAGGAGGAACCAATGTGTTTGGATAAATAGAAATCCAATCAGAAGTTGTGAAGAACCAGTCCAGCTATTCGAGCAGAGGGATTTCCTGCATATTAGACCAGGTATAACTTCTACCTTTCAAGGGCAACTCCAATAAACCCAGGTGGCCAATGATCTCATTGAAAAGGAAAATATCATTAACATCTCCCCCTGGTAGATTTCTATTATCCAAAGACCTGATAAAATTGAAGTCCCCAAGTAACAGCCAATGTTCATCTAACGGTGTGGATAAATGATAAAGCCAGTGAAAAAAATCATCCTGCAAATGGCCATCACAAGGCCCATATACTGACACTAAAGTCCAGGATTCAGCATTGTGAACCAAAGTAAAAGAAACCACAACACCAAAGCTTTGAATTTCAATGAGCATGTTGTTGGGGAACGATAGATCCTTACGTTCACATACAACGGGTGTAAGACAGATTTACACATGCAGAACACTTAGGGTTAACTTGACGAGCCTAGCATGTACAGACATGGCCTCGGAACACAAGAGACCGAAAGGTCGAACATGAGTCGTATGGAAGATACGATCAACATGGAGATGTTCACCGATGATGACTAGTCCGTCTCACGTGATGATCGGACACGGCCTAGTCGACTCGGATCGTGTAACACTTAGATGACTAGAGGGATGTCAAATCTGAGTGGGAGTTCATTAAATAATTTGATTAGATGAACTTAATTATCATGAACTTAGTCTAAAACCTTTGCAAATATGTCTTGTAGATCAAATGGCCAACGCTCATGTCAACATGAACTTCAACGCGTTCCTAGAGAAAACCAAGCTGAAAGATGATGGCAGCAACTATTCGGACTGGGTCCGGAACCTGAGGATCATCCTCATAGCAGCCAAGAAAGCATATGTCCTAGATGAACCGCTAGGTTAAGCACCATCCCAAAGAACCAAGACGTTATGAACGTTTGGCAGTCACGTGCTGATGATTACTCCCTTGTTCAGTGGGCGTGCTTTACAGCTTAGAACCGGGGCTCCAAAAGCGTTTTGAGAAACACGGAGCATATGAGATGTTCGAGGAGCTGAAAATGGTTTTTTAAGCTCATGCCCGGGTCAAGAGATATGAAGTCTCCGACAAGTTCTATAGTTGTAAGATGGAGGAAAACAGTTTTGTCAGTGAGCACATACTCAAAATGTCTGGGTTGCACAATCGCCTGTCCCAGCTGGAGATCAACCTCCCGGACAAGGCGGTCATTGACAGAATCCTTCAGACGCTCCCACCGAGCTACAAGAGCTTTGTGTTGAACTACAATATGCAGGGGATGGTGAAGACCATTCCTGAAGTATTTTCAATGCTGAAGTCAGCAAAGGTTGAAATCAAGAAAGAACATCAAGTGTTGATGGTCAATAAGACCACTAAGTTCAAGAAGGGCAAGGGTAAGAAGAACTCCAAGAAGGACGGCAAGGATGTTGCCGCGCCCGGTAAGCCAGTTGCCGGAAAGAAGTCAAAGAATGGACCCAAGCCTGAGACTGAGTGCTTTTATTGCAAAGGGAAGGGTCACTGGAAGCGGAACTGCCCCAAATACTTAGCGGACAAGAAGGCCGGCAACACTAAAGGTATATTTGATATACATGTAATTGATGTGTACCTTACCAGTACTCGTAGTAACTCTTGGGTATTTGATACCGGTGCCGTTGCTCACATTTGTAACTCACATCAGGAGCTGCGGAATAAGCGGAGACTGGCGAAGGACGAGGTGACGATGTGCGTCGGGAATGGTTCCAAGGTCGATGTGATCGCCGTCGGCACGCTACCTCTACATTTACCTACGATATTAGTTATGAACCTCAATAATTGTTATTTAGTGCCAAGTTTGAGTATGAACATTGTATCTGGATCTCGTTTAATACGAGATGGCTACTCATTTAAATCCGAGAATAATGGTTGTTCTATTTATATGAGAGATATGTTTTATGGTCATGCCCCGATGGTCAATGGTTTATTCTTAATGAATCTCGAACGTAATATTACACATATTCATAGTGTGAATACCAAAAGATGTAAAGTTGATAACGATAGTCCCACATACTTGTGGCACTGCCGCCTTGGTCACATTGGTGTCAAGCGCACGAAGAAGCTCCATGCTGATGGACTTTTAGAGTCTCTAGATTATGAATCATTTGACACATGCGAACCATGCCTCATGGGCAAAATGACCAAGACTCCGTTCTCCGGAACAATGGAGCGAGCAACCAACTTGTTGGAAATCATACATACCGATGTGTGCGGTCCAATGAGTGTTGAGGCTCGCGGAGCATATCGTTATGTTCTCACTCTCGCTGATGACTTGAGTAGATATGGGTATGTCTACTTAATGAAACACACGTCTGAAACCTTTGAAAAGTTCAAGAAATTTCAGAATGAGGTAGAGAATCAACGTGACCGAAAGATAAAGTTCCTACGATCAGATCGTGGAGGAGAATACTTAAGTCACGAATTTGGTACACACTTAAGGAAATGTGGAATCGTTTCACAACTCACGCCGCCTGGAACACCTCAGCGTAACGGTGTGTCCGAACGTCGTAATCGCACTCTATTGGATATGGTGCGATCTATGATGTCTCTTACCGATTTACCGCTATCATTTTGGGGATATGCTCTAGAGACAGCTACATTCACTTTAAATAGGGCACCATCTAAATCCGTTGAGACGACACCGTATGAATTATGGTTTGGGAAGAAACCTAAGATGTCGTTTCTAAAAGTTTGGGGATGCGATGCTTATGTCAAGTAACTACAACCTGAAAAGCTCGAACCCAAGTCGGAAAAATGCGTCTGCATAGGATACCCTAAGGAAACCATTGGGTATACCTTCTACTTAAGATCCGAGGGCAAGACCTTTGTTGCCAAGAATGGATCCTTTCTGGAAAAAGAGTTTCTCTCGAAAGAAGTAAGTGGGAGGAAAGTAGAACTCGATGAAGTACTACCTCTTGAACCAGAAAGTAGTGCAGCTCAAGAAAATGTTCCTGTGGTGCCTACACCAACTGGAGAGGAAATTAATGATTATGATCAAGGTACTTCAGATCAAGTTGCTACTGAACCTCGTAGGTCCACAAGGACACGTTCCACACCAGAGTGGTATGGCAACCCTGTCCTGGAAATCATTTTGTTAGACAACGGTGAATCTTCAAACTATGAAGAAGCGATGGCGGGCCCAGATTCCAACAAATGGCTTGAAGCCATGCAATCCGAGATAGAATCCATGTATGAAAACAAAGTATGGACTTTGACAGACTTGCCCGATGATCGGAGAGCGATAGAAAACAAATGGATCTTTAAGAAGAAGACGGACGCGGATGGTAATATTACCATCTATAAAGCTCGACTTGTCGCTAAGGGTTATCGGAAAGTTCAAGGGGTTGACTACGATGAGACTTTCTCTCCCGTAGCGAAGCTGAAGTCCGTCCGAATCATGTTAGCAATTGCCGCATACTATGATTATGAGATATGGCAGATGGACGTCAAAACGGCATTCCTTAACAGGCATCTTAAGGAAGAACTATATATGATGCAGCTGGAGGGTTTTGTCGATCCTAAGAATGCTAACAAAGTATGCAAGCTCCAGCGATCCATTTATGGGCTGGTGCAAGCATCTCGGAGTTGGAACATTCGCTTTGATGAGATGATCAAAGCATTTGGGTTTATGCAGACTTATGGAGAAGCCTGCGTTTACAAGAAAGTGAGTGGGAGCTTTGTAGCATTTCTCATATTATATGTAGATGACATACTTTTGATGGGAAATGATATAGAACTTTTGGACAGCATTAAGGCCTACTTGAATAAGTGTTTTTCAATGAAGGACCTTGGAGAAGCTGCTTACATATTAGGCATCAAGATCTATAGGGATAGATCGAGACGCCTCATAGGTCTTTCACAAAGCACATACCTTGATAAGATTTTGAAGAAGTTCAAAATGGATCAGTCCAAGAAAGGGTTCTTGCCTGTATTGCAAGGTGTGAGATTGAGCTCAGCTCAATGCCCGACCATGGCAAAAGATAAAGAAGAGATGAGTGTCATCCCCTATGCTTCAGCCATAGGATCTATTATGTATGCCATGCTACGTACCAGACCTGATGTAAACCTTGCCGTAAGTTTGGTAGGAAGGTACCAAAGTAATCCTGGCAAGGAACACTAGACATCGGTCAAGAATATCCTGAAGTACCTGAAAATGACAATGGACATGTTTCTCGTTTATGAAGGTGACGAAGAGCTCGCCGTAAAGGGTTACGTCGATGCTAGCTTCAACACATATCTGGACGACTCTAAGTCACAAACCGGATACGTGTATATGTTGAATGGTGGAGCAGTAAGCTGGTGCAGCTACAAGCAGAGCATCGTGGCGGGATCTACATGTGAAGCAGAGTACATGGCAGCCTCGGAGGCAGCGCATGAAGCAATATTGGTGAAGGAGTTCATCACCGACCTAGGAGTCATACCCAATGCATCGGGGCCGATCAAACTCTTCTGTGACAACACTGGAGCTATTGCCCTTGCCAAGGAGCCCAGGTTTCACAAGAAGACCAGGCACATCAAGCGTCGTTTCAACTCCATCCGTGAAAATGTTCAAGATGGAGACATAGATATTTGCAAAGTACATACGGATCTGAATGTCGCAGATCCGTTGACTAAACCTCTCTCGCGAGTAAAACATGATCAACACCAGAACTCTATGGGTGTTCGATTCATCACAATGTAACTAGATTATTGACTCTAGTGCAAGTGGGAGACTGTTGTAAATATGCCCTAGAGGTAATAATAAAAGGATTATTATTATATTTCTTTTTTCATGATAATTGTCTTTATTCATGCTATAATTGTATTATCCGGAAATCATAATACACGTGTGAATACATAGACCATAATATGTCCCTAGTAAGCCTCTAGTTGACTAGCTCGTTGATCAACAGATAGTCATGGTTTCCTGACTATGGACATTAGATGTCGTTGATAACGGGATCACATCATTAGAAGAATGATGTGATGGACAAGACCCAATCCTAAGCATAGCACAAGATCGTATAGTTCGTTTTGCTAGAGCTTTTCCAATGTCAAGTATCTTTTCCTTAGACCATGAGATCATGTAACTCCCGGATACCGTAGGAGTGCTTTGGGTGTACCAAACATCACAACGTAACTGGGTGACTATAAAGGTGCACTACAGGTATCTCCGAAAGTGTCTGTTGGGTTGACACGGATCGAGACTGGGATTTGTCACTCCGTATTACGGAGAGGTATCACTGGGCCCACTCGGTAGTGCATCATCATAATGAGCTCAAAGTGACCAAGTGTCTGGTCACGGGATCATGCATTACGGTACAAGTAAAGTGACTTGCCGGTAACGAGACTGAACGAGGTATTGGGATACTGACGATCGAGTCTCGGGCAAGTAACATACCGTCTGACAAAGGGAATAGTATACGGGGTTGCTTGAATCCTCGACATCGTGGTTCATCCGATGAGATCATCGAGGAATATGTGGGAACCAACATGGGTATCCAGATCCCGCTTTTGGTTATTGACCGGAGAGCCGTCTCGGTCATGTCTGCATGTCTCCCGAACCCGTAGGGTCTACACACTTAAGGTTCGGTGATGCTAGGGTTGTATGAATATGAGTATGCAGCAAACCGAATGTTGTTCGGAGTCCCGGATGAGATCCCGGACGTCACGAGGAGTTTCGGAATGGTCCGGAGGTAAAGAATTATATATAGGAAGTGCTGTTTCGGCCATCGGGAAAGTTTTGGGGTCACCCGGTATTGTACCGGGACCATCGGAAGGGTCCCGGGGGTCCACCGGGTGGGGTCACCTATCCCGGAGGGCCCCGTGGGATGAAGTGGGAGGGGAACCAGCCCCTAGTGGGCTGGAGCACCCCCCTTGGGCCCCCTCCTGCGCCTAGGGTTGGAAACCCTAGGTGGGGGGTGCACCACTTGCCTTGGGGGGCACTCCACCCCCCTGGCCGCCGCCCCCCTTGGGAGATTGCATCTGCCAGGGCCGGCGCCCCCCTGGGGGCCTATATAAAGGAGGGGAGGGGAGGGCAGCTGCACCTAAGTCTTGGCGCCTCCCTCCCCCTGCTACTCCTCGTCCTCCTCCCGCAACAGCTTGGCGAAGCCCTGCCGGAGTTCTGCTGCATCCACCACCACGCTGTCGTGCTGCTGGATCATCATCAACCTCTCCTTCCCCCTTGCTGGATCAAGACGGAGGAGACGTCACGCTGACCGTACGTGTGTTGAACGCGGAGGTGCCGTCCGTTCGGAGCTAGGATCTCCGGTGATAGAATCACGGCGAGTACGACTCCATCATCACCGTTCTCTTGAACGCTTCCGCACGCGATCTACAAGTGGTATGTAGATGCAATCTCTCTCCCATGACTCGTTGCTTAGATGAACTCATAGATGGATCTTGGTGAAACCGTAGGAAATTTTTTATTTTCTGCAACGTTCCCCAACATAGTACTATACTTGTGCTCCCTAATTGACATGCCAAATCTTACATTGAAGGCGAAGCTTGTCTGTTATTGAACCAAGTGATGAAGGGGAAGAACAAGCGGAATAAAAACAAAAATCAACTCCGGGTGCTGTAATGAAGCACTGTAACTGTGATGACACAAGTAATGATATAGTTTTGCATCTTAATTTATTGCTATGGCTAGAATGAGCAATTGTTTTGCCACTGATTTGATGCCATACGTAATTATCTCTACTTGTGCAAACAAGGATCTTCTTTGAAGATACCATATATTTTAGTGGAACTGCACAAGAAGATGTTGGAAACATTAAACTAATCGAGGAGTATATAGTAAGCATGGCCACCCCCGTAGATAGCAACAGCTGGTTCCCGAGAAGTGCTTCATCTGTATGCTCTACACAATCAGCCTCCTGACAAATATTGGTACTCACCCACTGATTTCATCCATATGACTGAGCTTTGTCATCTCTATAGGTGTTGTGCTACTGTTTAGATACTGTCATGAAAAAGTGGTATTGTCCTTGAGAAGTGCTTTATCTATGCTGTTTTAAATATTTCCTTTCCTTTTTTGAGCAAACAGGGATCATCTTACTCTGAAGAAGAATATGGAGTACGTGAAGTGACTAGTTCCGATTATGCCAGGATGAAGAAGCCCTATCTATCTTCTCATCAGAAGGAGCAGTTGAACGATGGTTACATTACTCCCCACAAGACCAAACTAACTTCAGCTCAGAAGGACTGACAAATCTCCATTTTTTTGCTGTGATGCGTGAGTACAATGTTGTTCTAGGATTCTTTCTGGTGAGTTCCATTTTTCTAAAAGTGTGCTCTACATGGACCATGTATGTGCCTGTTGAAACTGTCAATTCATAGTACAGTTTGCTTTATACTAATCACTTTTTTGTATTTGTGCAAACAGGGGTGCTCAGCTTGATTTCAACGGGAACTGCACAAAATGTTCATGAATACATCGAATCATTTATTTCCACCACAAGAAAGGAGGTGCCCATAAGTTCAAGGTGTTGCAACATATAATGGCGAAACCATACAAGCTACGCGCGAATTTGGTTGATTTTGGTGGAACTGCACAAAAGAACATCTGGTTTATTTAGCACGAGGTGCCATGTCAATGTTCAAACTGATGGCAAACCCTGCCCATTCCACAATCATAGGCATTTGATATTTTGGAATGGGACAACCTTGTCAAATTTTGCTCATTGATTTTAGCAAGATATGCGTTTGATATTTTCGAATGGGACGCCCTTTGCTGTCAGCAGCGGCGATCAATTTTTTCTTTATTCTTTAGTTGTAAAGTAAATATTGCCTCTGACATGTGAGTCACTGAGATGCATAATCATCGATCATTTTGAATGTTCTCTATGAATTGCCAGGCCTGTGTGTTTGGTTGCAATGTACAGAAACGCTAAGAAGCTGCTCAAACTCTTTGTACTCCTTCTGTTCCTTTTTACTTCGCACATTGTGAAAGTGCATACTTTTTTGTATAAGATTGGTCAAAGTAGAGATACTTTGACTGCAGACAAAACTTGTATGCAAACTAGAAAGGACCGGAGGGAATACATGTGAAACTGCTGCAAACATGGTGATCACACTGGGAATAATGCTAGTACGTATTGTTTTGCATGTTCATCCAATGCCAGTGATACAGGAATTTGAACTAATTGAAATGAATTCATTCATACACGGTTGGATTTCATATAAACATGCCGGATTTCATTACATTTCATACATTCTTCAACTAAAAAGGGGTGTTTGTGGCGGCATGCATCTCCCAGATGCAGAGGCCGGGGGTCAACCTCCTTTTCGAAAAAAACTAAAAAGGGGTGCGCTGGAGGTATAATTAAATAACCAAATCTACCCACCTATGTCCCGCTGAGCCGAACAGAAACTTCAGTGACTTAATTGCAGGTGCAGTTGCGTAATTGACATGTGGCCTGTTGGGCCCACATGTCAGTCAGCCAACTGCACCAGCAGTTAAGTAGAAGCGGCGTTCTTCTCTAGCGCAGCTCTCTGACTCCACGTCGCCACCAAGAAGCTAACCGGTCGTCAATGGTCAACCCGCCTAGCTTGGCTTCAACCGGAGGGTAGCAGCGGTGGCCTTACTTGGACCCGAGCGGTGGCGACCTACCGTGTTCTACTCTTCCTCGTTTTCTGTGTGGCGTGGCCTCGTTGGCAGCGGGGCGGAGCCTCAGCGGAGCTGGCGATGCCTCTGTCTCGTTGCCGGCGGGCGGCGCCTCAGCGGAGCGGTGGAAATCCTCCCCCATGTTGCCGGCAGGGTGGGGCCTCGGCTGAGCCGGCGATGTCCTCTTCCTCGTTGTTGGCGGGATGGGGCCTCGGCGGAGCCGGTGGTGTCCTCTGCCTCGTTGTTGGCGCCGCGGGGCCTCGGCAGAGCCGGCGGTGTCCTCTACCTCGTTGTTGGCGCCACGGGGCATCGGCGGAGCAGGGCGTCGTCGAAGCCAGCGGAGCGGCGACTCGTCGGAGCCGGCATTGTCCTCTGCCTCGTCCTCGGTCTCGCCAAACAGCGCCTCGCCCGCTTCATCGCCCTCTTTGCTAGCCTCTTTGTAGGCGGCCGCAGCCTCCGCCACCCGCATGCGGTACCGCCAGCGCTCGAGGCGGCCCTTGCGGGCAGAGCGGTACGAGTCGAGCAGCGCCTCCTGCTCTGCCCGCTCCACGGCGATCTGCTCCTACGCCTGCAGGTGCTCCTGGAGGAGATGGTGGTTGTAGGCAGCATCGGCCTGAGCCTCCCGGAACTGCTCCTCACGCATCTGCCTCACCCTGTCCATATATTGGGCACGGGCCTCGCCGATGGTCATGGTGCAATGCACTGGCGAGGATGGCGCGGAGGAGGGGGTTGGTGCCGGATCGTCGACTACCATGTTCTCCATTGGGACGTCGTCGTCCTCCGGCTGCCTGCCGGCCAGCCGGTCGGTAGCAATAGCTGCTATCTCCTTGTGGTCCATCGTCCGCCCATCCCGAAGAGCGCTGGAGCGCGAGGAAGCCATGGTGGGCAGTAGTGGTGTGGACAGGAGAAAGGGAACGAATGCGGATGACTGCGGCTATGGCCGGCGCAGCAGTTTATATAGCAATGGTGGGCGGGCGGAGGGACGGACTTGTGGCGCCGGAGTAGCCACCTCGGCAACCGCGTATCATTAATGTGTGCGACAGATGGACGGACGGATGACACTTGTGTTGTTTGAAGGTGGAGCAATTGCCTGCACCGGGAAGCGGGGCGGCCGGCGCTGACTGTTTCGGGCGAAAAGCGCGCGCGAGCAAGGAGATGACTTTACTTGGATAGGATGACAATGGGGACCCACCAGGTCCATAGCCTCATGTATGCAAGTGCCTCCTTATTATATATATATATATATATATATATATATATATATATATATATATATATAAAACTATAATTTATTTTGCTTCCTCCTGGTTTCCTGACATCACGGTCCCACATCATTGTCAACCTATGTACTCCCTCCTTTCCGGTTTACAGGGCTTATCTCAAAATTTTAGTTTTTCCATTTTATAAGGCTCAATTTGGTTGTTTTCCATCACATGTTTAGATTCCAAGGTGCATTAAATCATTGCATGCAAGTATTAAGAGAAAATTTACCAATGCATGTACTTTATGCATGCATGCATTGCAATTAATGCATTGATAAACATAATATTTTGAGGATAACAAGAGCATTAAGTAGGTGCTTTTGCAAAACTACAAAAAGTATTCCACCACTTGCCATCTACCTTGATTGGTGAGATTTTTGAATTGAGCATTATAAACCAGAAAGGAGGGAGTAGTCAATAAACGAGAGAATTGCACAAGAAGCGGCCGACAGCTGGGACCAAGCAGCTCGAGCAGTATTTGTGTTTTTGAGGTGTGAGCACTGCAGAGTTTTTTGATGTTTACCCCAGATATTAATTTTTCTCCTCTGAACAACAACGAAAACATCGCTGCAGGTATTAACTGGGCCGGCTGTGGCCCGTCTAGCCCAGGCCAGATATCCGGCCCAAATATTAATTTTTTCAAGCTGAAAATGGCTAGCCCAGCTATACTTTTTTTTAGGAATACCCAGGCAAGGTCAAGTTGTTATTCTCCACCCCGCTGGGCTGCAAATCTTTCCTACGAGGGATGCATTAGGCTTAACAAGAAAATGGGCTTTAAGAAATAATAAATGGGGTGTAATTATAAAAACTGGGTAGTAACTATAAAAAAATGCACCAAACAGTGATTACTTTATAAAATATTATTTTTGAAATATTGAAAATTTTAATTTCATTAATTGTTGCGAGCGGAATGTTTCGTTGGATTTTTACGCAATATAAATTTATATTGAAATTGTATTTTATCCGACTAGAAATTTCGAGATAAAAATATTCGGATCCCATCAAAATGTGGGAAATTTTATTGAATTCTGTTTTGAACGGTTGGTTGAAATGGGCTGTACTTTTAACAAACTGTAAATGGGTTGTAGTAAATTCCATTAGAATTCAAAAATGGGCCACACATTCTTACAGATCTCAAATTGGCTATAAGTTCTCTGCCACACACTTCTGGCCTTACTAAGTTGACGCGTCCCCTAAAAAAACAAAGTTGACGGGTATGCAAGGCTTTGTCAACTTATAGTCAACACACGGTTCTAGCAGCAGTGGCCGTTGGATGTCCATCTAACGGATGCCGTGCTTCTTCTTCAATCTCGGATATTCTAGCTTCACCCGCCCAAAAAATGATTCATCCCCCTGACATCTGGGGCGCACCATTTCGGAAGCTGACCTGTGGGCCTACTAAGTTGACGTACCAAGGGCTTCGTCAACTTGTCAATATAAACGATTCTAGCTGCAGTGATCTTACGATGTCCATCCAACGGCTGTAGTGCTTCTTCAACCTCTGGTCTTCTTGCTCCAGCCGCCCAAAGCAGCGCCAGTCGTGCCGCCTGCTCCTGCCTACCATGGCCGACTGTGCTGCCGCGGAGGCCTCACCGCCCCCTACTACTCCCACCGCTGGCCAGGCCATCCCTCCACTCACCCACACCCCCTGTTATTCTGCGGCGACGGCAGCGCAGCCGAACCAGTGAACCCTCGTACTCCTCTCCGCGTGTGCATCCACTGCAGAGTCTTCCCCGGCTATGCATCGTCCCCTTCCTAGGCCTCGCCGTCATCCACCACCGTGGTACTCTCGGCGCGGCGTGGTCAACGTGGTCAAGGAACGACTTCCATCGGACGTGGACTGTACATGGGGAGGCTGACAGCTGGGTCCACGGCAGCCGCAAGGAAGTGCCTCCTTATTACGCGCAAAATAATTATTCCTCCACCTGACAGTGGGGACCCACCGGGCGGGCCACCGTATTTCGTGAAAAAAATGATTCGCCCCCTGACTGCTGGGACCCACGAGCTACATCTTCGCACGCAAGGAAGTGCGTCCCAAAAAAAAAATGATTCGCCCCCCTGACTGCTGGGACCCACCAGCTACATCTTC
>NC_041381.1:224433567-224511428 GCF_002162155.2 Triticum dicoccoides | reverse complement strand
GCAAGGAAGTGCGTCCGGGCAAAAAAAATGATTCGCCCCCCCTAACTGCTGGGACCCAGCAGCTACACCTTCGCACGCAAGGAAGTGCGCCCGGGCAAAAAAAAATGATTCGCCCCCCGACTGCTGGGACCCACCAGCTACATCTTCGCAGGCAAGGAAGTGCCTGAAAGTCGGGACCCACCTGGTCGAAGCGTACGTAGCGTTGTCATCCTGGTCGCGAATGTGTAGTACATACTGGTGGATGTAGAGGCGCGCACGTGTCGTAGTAGAGGCGCGCACATAGCATGTACATGTACGTACAACGGCCAGGGTGCAAGAAATAAAATACGGCCACATATGTGTACATACGGGCGGGGTCTCGAACGCCTAGTCGCGCATACGTACGGCGAGGTCTCATGTTCATGGGGAGGCAATGGAATGCGTCGTGTTCATGGGGAGGCAACGGAATGCATCGTGTTCATGGGGAGGCAACGGAATGCGTCGTGTTCATGGGGAGGCAACGGAATGCGTCGTGTTCATCGGGAGGCAACAGAACGCGTGGGAGCCAACCGGGTGGGTCGGAACGGAATGCGTGGTCGTGTTCATCGGGAGGGCTTGGATGGAACAGGCGATGGAAATGAGGCCTGGCGTACCGCACAACGGAGGAAACGGACCTCCTACATTCGAAACGGGGTCCTGTTGATCGGGAGCGGTGTGGCGTACCGCAAAACAGAGGAAACGGACCTCCTACGGTCGAAACAGGGGTCCTGTTGATCGGGAGGTGTGTGGCGTACCGCAAAACGGACGAAACGGACCTCCTACAGTCGAAACGGGGGTCCTGTTGATCGGGAGGGGTGTGGCGTACCGCAAAACAGACGAAACGGACTTGTGTTGGAGCGCTACAGTCAAAATTGGGGGAGGGGTGTGGCATACCGCAAAACGGGACTCCACGGAATACTGTTCATCTCCACCGTCGACCTCCTCCAGCCTCCATGGGCTACCGTCGACCTCCTCCAGCCTCCACAGGCTCCTGTTTATCCAACCTCCACCGTGCACTACTCCACCGGCTACTGTTCAACCACCCCTCCACCATCAACTGTTCATCCAACCCTCCACACCACGGGGTCCTGTTCAACCACCCCTCCACGACCACCCCTCCACCGTCTACTGTTCATCCAGCCCTCCACACCACGGGTTCCTGTTCATCCAGAGGCAACGCCACCGCTCACTGTTCATCCAAACCCCCACGCAATGCTCACTGTTCATCCAATCGATCAGCTTTAGTTAGCAGCAGTAGCGAAGGAATCGCTCCATCAGGTTCAGTTAACAGCCATCGATCGATCGCTCAGGTTCAGTAATGCGTAGCCTGCAGTGCAATCGCTCGAGTTCAGTTAGAGCCCAACGCCTCGCTCGGGTTCAGTTAGAGCCAACACCTCGCACACATGCGCGTACCTGTACGAGAGAAACGTGCATCGCTCCGCCCCCGACCTCCCACCGTAACCGGCAACTCCCCGAAATTTTCCTCCCCCTCGCTTCTACCATGGTTTTTTCCATCATGGACGGCCTAAAGAATGTCATGCAACTGCGTCTCCGGCCTGCCCAGGACGAAAAGCCCATTTTCTGTCATGATTTTTTGTCATAGAAGTAGGAGCCCACCACATCTATGATGATACCGGGTTTTGTCACAATTATCGTCATAGAAGTGTCATATGTATGACAGAATTTTTTTTTGTTCGGCCCAAAATGTCATGGATGTGTCTTTTTTTGTAGTGAATTGAGCTAAGAAACTAGCGAGTAGTACTAGTAACTACTAGTACTCCCTCCGTTTTTATTAACTTTGCATATTAGGTTTGACCGAAGTCAAACTTCCTAATGTTTGACCAGGTTTACAGAAAAATATAAACATTTACCGTAACAAATATGTATGATGTGAAAGTACATTCAATAATGAATCTAATGGTATTTATTTATTACTGTATTGTATATGTTAATATGTTTTGTTATAAACTTTCTAAGAGTTTACAAAACTTGACTTTGACCAATGCTAATACACGGACATAAGTAACAACGGAGGGAGTACACATTTGTTTTCTTAGTTTGCACTGAATTAATCATTTGTTGTAATTGTGAAATAAATATATAGGCTACTAACTTCAAATGTAATGGTTGATACAATTCAATAGTTACAATCATTGTTGAATTCCAAGATGTATACGAGGTCTATAGTACTTCACAATATGCTCAAACTCACATAATCCCAGTCAAATGAGAATCTAAATGCATTTCACAGTTATTACTTTGTAGGATGCAATAAAACCAACCATAACTCTACATCATCAATTATAAAAGCAACATTTTGAACACATCCCAATGTGTGAATGAAACATGTAGAGAGATCTCGCGAAGATGGAGCAGATAGGGTGGGAAAGATTGTATGTATGTGGACGAGAGAGTAGGAGACAAACCTAACTAGACACACACACACACACACAGAGAGAGAGAGAGAGAGAGAGAGAGAGAGAGAGAGAGAGAGAGAGAGAGAAAGAGAGCAAGAAGTTAGGTCTGTGAGAAAGATGGAGACATGTAATATACGTGAGATGCATGTGCATCGGGATTCTGTACACGTGGAAGGAGAAGAGACAATAGGTTTGATGAGAGAGCTGGAAAAACATGGACGAGAGGGGAAGGATCTCGTGGGTTGAGGGATTGATAATTTTGTGCGGGGGAGAGATGGATTGGTAATTTTGTGCGGGAGAGAGAGGGGGGAGGAGTCAGTCAGCCGTCGTCACATCATCCTGCTTCCAAATGGCCCCACATTCTCTAGTGCAGTGTGGTCACCATCATCGAACTCCTCGATGCCCTCTTTGAAGATTGAGGTGTTGTGCATGCTGGGGTGCAGAGAAGCACAAGCGAGAGTGGTCGCCATATAACCTTGGATGGGGATGAATTGTGTGCTCGGGGGAGGGGGTGTGTGTGTGTGGTGTGTGTGTGTGTGTATGTGTGTGTGCGTGTGTCAGATATTGAGAGAAATCCAACCTATGGAGAGAAATGTGTGTGTATGTGACAGAAATCTACATGCTAAATAGGGTTTTCACGAAGATATTGTGTGTGCAAGATAGAGAGCGATGTGAGGGCCTTGAGGTGGGCAGGGGCCGGATGAGGGTGTCAAAATGTGTGTGTTGATGCATGTGTTACATGCGATCGTGCGAGGGACGGACGAATCGAGAGAGATGGTTGTTGTGTTATGGATGCTTCTCTTTCTCTCTCTCTCTCTCTCTCTCACACACACACACACACACACACACACACAAGTAAAATAGAAGATCGTTCTCTCATGTATACACAACATATCGGCATCTGTCTATGTGTCACTCATGCATGATCATTTGCACATTCACACCTCTCTATGTATCTATCACACACACACCGTCTGCACATTGCCCTTCCGCCACAACACACATATGGACACATACACACGTTCTCTCTCAGTCACACACACAAAATCAGTATTAAAAAAAACTAGGGCACAACTAAAATGCCCAAATCCAAATGAACACGAACTGGAGCTAAATTCAAATATATGGAAATATTGTAGCGTCAAGAACTTTTCTAGGAAAAAAAAGTTGAGTAATATTCAAGGATTGTTTTCACACACACAAAAAGGTTCGGTGGATATCCTTCGAGCGTGACACGGTGATGCACTGTTTGATCAACCGCGCGGCCGGGATTCGCACGCTTGCACAGGATTCCGTATTGTGGTTGTGGTAACTAATATAATTGCTTCCTCAATCTAATGTTTACGTGTACTAGTACAGTTTTCTTTAAAGTTTGACCAACCCTATATAAAACTAAACTAAGCTCCGATACATGCACTCATCAATATGCCGCCGCCACCGTTTCTCATGCCGGCGCCTGCCTGCTCCGGCCAACAATTTCTCGCCCATCACCGCCCTGTTGCCGCCATCCCCGTGCCATGAAGCCGAAGGCTCGCCTGCTCACGCCGTCTGCAGTTCCTCCTCCCGATGCCGCCGCACTGCCAAGCACGCGAGCAGCTGGTGGAGCCACGTCTATACACGCAGCATACAAAGAGGAGGAGGAGCGTGTGCTCCAGCACGCCGGCGAGGAGGAACTAGCGTGTCATTGTCGTCTCCACCCACGCGAAGGAGGCGCGCATGGTGGTTGTCGCCGCGGAAGCTGGTCGTGCCCGCGCCGAGCCCGCAAACCGGGTGCGGACGCGGAATCTACCTTTGAGACCTTGAATGCCACGTGGATCCAGCAATCTGAAGGAGCAATTTGGGTCAGTCGACTCTTGTGAGCCGTTGAATGCAACATGGATGGCTAGAAGGGCTTCTTCGACCTTCGAAATTGATGCATTGTTCATCTTCTCAGCCCGCCACACGCCTAACCGCCTGCCGCTGCTACCCCGCCCTCCCCTGAACCGCCTGCCACCGCCATGCTCCCCCTACCCCCGCCATTCGTTTAACCCCGGGAACGATCCATTTTTTCTGGCGAATTGCATTCCACACCCAACACTCATAAGATAGATCATGGGCACCCTGCCATCCTAATATAGATACTGGGGTAGCTTCTCTGCCGTCTTCTTCCTTCGCTCCGTTGAACTTCTTTCACAAATCGGTTGACCCAAATTATACTACTAGTACAAAGGTATTAAGTACAGTAGGAACACGAAGATACAAGCAGTAGTACCAACTGCAAGAAGAACAGTAGTAAGACATAATACTAGTACTACTGTACGTACTAAAGAGTTCAAATAACGAGAAAGAACATAAAGTTCAAATAACGAGAAAGAACATAAACATAGTTCTACTGGGGGCTCAGCACAACACACCCCTGAAATAAAGCTAAGCAACTAGTCCGCTTGACACTGCAGTAGAACCAGCATGAGTGACGACACTGCCACCTTACTCGGAGTCCGATTCTGAGTCCACGTCCTCAACTTTGTCCTCGTCCCTCTTCCTCTTCCTCTTCGCCGATGCTTCTTTGCTTGAATCGGACACCGGGCTCTGCTTCTTCATCCCTTGTAGATATTTAAACAAAGGTAGGCATCCATTGCTGCGTACAGGATGTGATCTTCATCTAATGTCTTCGACTCCAATGCATGATGAAACTCGTGGTGAAGTTTCTTCAGTTTAGCGTACGAAGGATCAATGATGGTTGCTGCCAGGGTCAGCAGTGAAGGCTGAGAGGATGACACCAGGCTTGCCTTCTAGATATCGAAGGGCTGGCCTACAACGAGGCCTATCCGACACAAGACATCCCTGCCGTTCCTAAAGTCTATAATAACGAATTTCACTCTTTCATCCTTGAGGAAGTTCTTAAAATCCTGGCACTCAACGTCGGCATGGGATATGTGGTAGACCAAGCACATGTTATGTACGCAAACCTGGATCACGGCGGTCTTCTTCTTCTCTGCCTCCTTTAGAATCTTCTCTCTTTCCAGGACTGTGGTGTACTCAACATCTAGCCCAGCGACCCACTCATCCTTTGAACTGTTGAACATGCGTAGGAAGCGAGCAAGGCATGCTTTCACCGTCGCGGATCCACGTGTGTAGATGACAATGAACTCATCACCGGTGATGGCTCTAACCTGGTACTCAACGGCGACCATGGAGATTTGGGAGGCCATGAATTTTGGAGGAGGGTTAGGAGAAGTTGAACTGGTGTAATGTGAAAGGACGGGACGACTGGGAGCAAACTGTTGTAAGGTAGTAGTAGAAGACGGGGACGAGTAGGGCGTGCGAGCGGCGTGGGGTTGTTGGCTTGCCCGATGGATAAACGGCTGCAAGCCCCCAAAGAGTCCTCGATTACTATGCGGGACCCACTAGATGTCATGTCTACTAGACCCATATCGTAGGCCTGACGGTATAGCTTCTGCCTGTTCGCACGCCATGCCGGCGCGTGGATGTAACTTCACTTAATTCCATCAATCATCGCGCCTCCCACGACCTTCGCCTCCCTTTCGCAGTCGCGCCCTTTGAGACTTCGACCGGCTATAAATGAGCAATTGTTTTTGCCTAGTCCGCATGCATGATACTCCCTCTGGTCCTTTTTTCTTCCGTCAACCGTTTGCAAAGTGTTTGACCAAATTTATACTAAAAATATCAATATTTACAATACCGATTATAATGAGTATAAGAACTATGTTTCATAATGAGTATAAAAATATTGATTTGACATTATTAATGTTGATACATTTTTCTATAAGTTTGGTCAAAGTAGAGGTACATTGACTTCAGACAAAACTTAAATGCACAATGCAGACTAATTCCTCCGTCCCGGTGCGTGCCATGTCCTATCTAGTCATCACAATAAGGTTAGCTATTAGAGTACTACTACCTCCCTTCTAGTCTAAAGGGCCCGATTCAAAAATTTCACCTACTCTTACCAAGATAGACGCGGTGGAATAGTTTTTGTAGTATGCAAAAGTACTCAACTAATGCTGTCATTATTCACAACGAAAATGTGTTTACCAATGCATTATCGCATTGCATGCATGCATGAACACTAGTTACTCTAACCCCCCTCTCTTCTTTAATTCTTTTCCACATCAGCATGTTTGCTATTCCCGTGTGCATGATACCAGCTAAGATACCACCATTATGGCCAGCCTTAATCATCGCATGCAATAATTTAGTGCACCTTGAAATATGAGCATGTGTGGGGCGTGTATGTTTTTAATGACTTGAGACTATACCTAGCCCGGCATGCAAGATGACTTATTATGCACCGTTCCCCATACCTACAGGAAGCCCGTTCGTCTCCAAATCTTTTCCTCTCCATGTGTGAAAACAATATGCCTGCTTGACTCTCCTTCTCCCTCCGGCGGACCCCGTATGGAGAAAATCTGCATGCATGACTCTCCTCCCCCCGCGCTTGTCCAATCCGTTGTGACCAGCAATATTTCCACCCCTTCCCTCCCCCGTAATTTACTCCAACAAATATGCCCACGTAGCTGTTACATTAATCACGCAACATATCTTACGGGACGCTGCTTCAATTACATAACTACAAGTGCATTGGGTCACTGACATATGGGCCCAATAGGGGTCTGGCCCACATGTCAGTGACGCAACTGGACCTGCAGTTAAGTCAGTGCAGCTCAGTCCATATCTTCCGTAGGTGTGCCATTGCTCGCTATAAATACTGCGCCTCCCACGACATTCGGAAGAACACTCACGTTCATCGCTATCTCCTCCCCCTCCCTCTCACGTCGACCACCATGGCATCGCCCCTCCCAAGCCCTAGGCGGCCCTCACTGCACCGCGTGGACAGTCACGTGTTGCTGTTTTGTTCCTCGCCGCCACTAGTCGAGGAGGACGCGTCGGTGTTCCACTCCTCACGGCGACACGTCGAGGTGGACGCGTCAGTGTTCCCAATCTTGCCAGCACGCGCATCGGAGGACACGTTGGCTCCCCGCTACAAGGAGAATGCCACGCCGCCCACCGAGCCCCCCCAGCCTTGAGGAGCTTTGGAAAGAAATGGATGTCGCCTTGTGGGAGGCTTTGCCTCCGGTAGAGCGTGCCAAAATAGAGGCAGAGAAGAAGGCCGAGGAAGAGAAGCGCGCCGCGGGGCAAGCTGCCTGGCAGGCCTATGTCATGTCCGAGAGAGTCAGGAAATTGGCTCTTTGGCAGAAGGCTCGTGCGAGAGCCGTGAGTGTGGCGGAGGACACCCATGCCAAAGCCCTGAGTGCAGTCGGGCCCAAGCGCCTCATCTACGCTTGGCCGTACGTGGACTGGGTGCACGCTTCCAACGAGGAGGAGTACCTTTTGGCACCGGATCACCACACTGGTGAGATCGCGCTCGCCCGCCGGCAAGCCGCCAATCAGCACCTCGCGAGTTGTGAGGCTGAGGATGAGGCATTGTGTCAGCGCACTGGGAAACGGCCATGCACCAGGGCACTCGTGGCGCGCCGCAAGTGCTCCTGTGAGCGACGTGGCTTTTAGTAGGAGTATAATTTAGTTTGGTAAGGCGATCTCATTAGTTTTGGGACGCAGATGATAAATCTCGAACGTTAAGGAATTATTAGTGTCCTTAACTAAGTATGTAAAAGGGAAAGTTTGGAAACCTTGTGTATCCGTTCGCATTTTGTAAGTACGTGCATATAGCACAAACTTTACTATATACTATCGCACTACACGTCTCTCTTTATATATGCTTGCAGACTGTGCTACTCCCTCCATCCAGGTGAATAAGTCATCTTTGGTTGTGCATCGTGACCAAGAAGGAGGGAAGAAATATACACCTAGACGGAGGGAGTACTACTATTACTTATGTACGTGCAAATGCATGTTTTTTTAACTGGCAAATGCACGTTTTAACATTATGATGCGGTTTTTGTTAAAGTAGAAAAACAACACTAGTCAAGCTTGTGAAACGATTTAATGAAAAACAAATGCAAAAATGCTCGTTTGATTGTTTACTTTTAGCTTCCTTCTCTGTCGTACTTTGTACGGAGTATCTCACTGGTCAGAAAGGCATGCAAATTCCCAAACTGCTTCCTACACCCTGTATCGAATTTTTTGCCTAACAAGTTGTGTCGTGCAATTGGAATTCCAACTTGAGTACTACTACTAGTAGGAGTACCAGGGGCTAGTTCTTTTAGGCTTCTAGATTAGTAATCCCATAACTACTACCCCCGTCCTGGTTTATTGGTCCCCATTGTAATCTGTGTCAAATTTTGATCATAAATTTAACTAATGAAATGTTACTGCATGTCACATGCACTAACATTTTATCAGTTAAATCTTTGGTCAAAATTTAGCACAAATTACAATGGTGACGAATAAACCAAGACGAAGGTACTAGTAGTAGTTTAGAAGCCCAAATAAACGAGTGAGGCGCCTTAATGTTACTCTCCACTATGACTAGTCCTATAGGAAAAGCTAGGTAAGAGACGGCTTATTTTTTAAGCCGCCAAAAGAACTGGCCCTATGTCGTGGAATTGTCACGTCAGATGTCCTAGTGTGAGGACTTAGTCGTGGAGCGATCGCAACGAGATTAGCTTAAAGGGGTTAAACCGGACAAAGGACACGGGGAGTTTATACTGGTTTGGCCCCTTGTGGTGAAGGTAAAAGCCTATAATCCAGTTGTGGTGGAATTGATGGGGTTTCAATGACTAGGGAGCGAATCCGCTTTGCCTAGCTCTCGAGTTGTTGTTTCTTGTCCTTGAACTGCCGCCAGGCCGTCCCTTTATATACACAGGTTGACGCCCGACGGTTTACAGAATCCCGGCCGGCTCATACATGTGTCCGGCTCGGTTTCTACCCTTCCCTATCTTACAACACAAGTTACACATTATATGACGGTTTATGTCTACGGGCCCTAATCGGCCTTTGGGCCCTGGGCCTCTAAATCTCTACAGTAAAGCGCCATACTCCTTATCTTCATGGGCTTCAATATGGATGACTTGTTACAGGTATAACCCGACCCTACCTGGGCGGTTTATACTCAGTAGTTATATCCCCAACATTAGGCCCCAGGTTGATTTGAACCTATTCATGTCAATCTTCCACACTTAAGAAAATTACTTTTTGAACACCTTCATGTGAACCTTGTAATCCGCCATGATGTCATCTTCCAAGATTATAATAAACTGCCATGACATCACCTGCTTAAAAAACCGTAAATACCTCCCCTTTATTAATGAGCTTCCGAAAATCGAGGCGACATCTGTGTCACATATCTATTTTTTGGGCTCCTCGATTCTTGTGCCTGTCGCTTATCCCTTCGCCTTATAAATAACGCCAAGGGTTATTTTTACTTTTCCCCCTCGTGCCTCTTCACTTCTTATTCTTCCTCGCGTCGACCTAGCCCTCAAGCTCAGCCGCCACCGCCGCATCTTCATCCTCAACCTCAACTCCGGCCGCTGCATCACCCTGAGCTTACGAGAGAATCACGGCGCCTCTCCACTGCTCCCGTGACACCGGTAAGTCCTCTTTCCTTCCCCCCTAGATCTGTCATTAGGATTTCTGTACCCATCAGTGTTCATCAGTGTTCGTCAGTGCTCGTTTCTGCACAACAGATCTTGATCTAAACCTTGATTTTTATCCTGTATAGAGATAGTCATGATCCTTCCTTTCCATTAGTGCATCTCATTTAAGTAGAAAACCCCATCTGGATCCTTCAACACATCCAATGCCAGAACATTTAACCCTGAATATTTATCCATTTTCTGACACATGGTAGATTCAGATTTGTAATGTCAATTTGTGAATCATGTTTTTCATCACTTATTTATTTCAGATCTGTACCTTCCATGCCAATGTAGGCGGTTTAACTTTAAGAAAATTATAACCCGCCAGGTAGCATTAGCCCTGTTTTAAACCGCCGATTCGTCATGTTTATAATCCTGGCAATGTCAGAATCTGGTTTAACATGTATATATACCTCAACGTCTTCTCCCTCTAACCTTGTGACGCATTATACTTGTCAGTCATGAATTTTAAACCGGCATTGATCTTTTCCAGCTTTCCATTGAAATGGCCAAACAATTCTATGCTTGCAACTGGGTTCCTTCCCGGGTTACAAAAGAACAGCTGAACGGGTGCGTTGCAACCGGCGCTTTAGCGAGTAAAGAAAGCATCCACTGGAGAGTCCCCGGTCCAGAAAATCCTCCTAAGCAAAAAGACGGAGAAGTGATTGTGTTTGCTGATCATCTGAGTCGAGGGTTTAGCCTCCCAGATCAAAATTCTTCCGTGACATGCTTGCTAGCTTCCAAATCCGCCCTCAAGATATTGGACCAAACTCTGTGTCCAATATTTGCAATTTTCAAGTGTTTTGCGGGGCTATCTGCAAGAAGAACCTACTGTCGAATTATTCAAAGACTTCTTTTACTTAAACCGCCGTACTGAATTTACGGACGGGCCCAACACTAAACTTGGTGGCGTTTCAATTCAGAAGAGGAAAGATGTCAATTTCCCTCATGCCAAGCATCATAGACACCCCAAAGACTGGAATCAGACTTGATTTTATTGCCGAAACACAGCTCCAGATGACGAAAATCCTCTGCCGGGTTATCGTGCTCACCGGCTTACCAATACACATCCAGTTCCCCAACGACTCACCGCAAAAGAATGAGCTAAGTATGCACCACAGCTTTCAAAACTCCGAGCCTTTATGGCTAATGGTTTAACTGGCATCCACTTTGTCCGCTGTTGGGTCTCTTGGAGTATCTTGCCCTTAAGCCGTCGCCCCGGTTTAATGTGCGAGTACACAGGATATCTCAAAGATCCTCAGCGGCATATTGATATTCAGCTAAGTGACGAAGAAATTACTGAACCTGTCAAGAAAATGCTAGATGAATCGGTATCTGAGTGCAGCAAGACAGGGCTCGGTCCTTTCTGTGTTTCCAACAAACCGCCAGCTGTAAGAATTGCATCATTCTTGTCTTAATCCGTCCCCTCTTAAATATTTCTTTATAACTTGTTGTCCATCTTTGCAGGGTGATGATCCGTTCTGGAAGAGGAAGCCGCAGGATAAACCGGTGAAAGCACCTCGCACTAAGACCAAAGTCACAAAAAAACCTGCGAAGTAGAAAACTGTCGAATCCCCTGACCAGCCTAATGATGAAGAGCTTGATGATCCGGAGTCAGAGGTAGAACTAGATTCTCTTGGCTCTTTTTTCATACACCTCATTGATAATGATCATTATCAGGATGATGCGGAAGCTAGCCGTGCTGGTGACGTAGAGGTAATTATTCTTTCTTCCGACTCAGATCCTCTGCCAACACCGAAAACCCGTCAAGTAGTCCGGAAAGTAAGATTTTGACACTCTCTAGCTTATTTGGATCCGCACTTTCTTTTGAAGACACAACAGCATGAAGCTCGCCGCACAACCCGGCATAGTGGCCAAGTGGTTACTTCCTCCGGTTTGCTGAACACTCCGGTTCGTAAACACCGCCAAGAGGTCTCTTGTACTTCTGATAAACCTTGTCCTAGGGCGAGTTATTTACGATATCCTCTTAATCCATCTAACTCGAATTACCAGGGGACCTCCCATTCATCTTCTGGCGAATCAACATCAATGAAGCTTCCAACCCTTAAAACGGTTCCTGGGTGAGCATACTTTACTAATCCGTCATACCTTTATATTTTTGATCCTTGCACCTTTCTGACGCATACTTATTACTTTCCAGGGCCAAAGCCAAAACCAGCAAGAAGGCCAAAGTGGACAAACCGGCTGAAGACCCCAATCGGGATGAAACGGAACAAACTCCTGAACCGTCACATCCAGATGTTGACAATATTCCTGATGGCCCGTTGTTGCCGGATCAAGCCACTGAAGTTGAGAACATGGATATTGATCCAGCTCATGCTGATGATCCGCCAAGCCCGGCTAAAGGTGCTGATGACAATGTTGTCGTTACTGGCACTGATTTCTCCTCCCCTGGCAATCCTATCGCTTTATCAAAGAATAGTGCCAAGGAAGAACTTTCTGCTATGGACAAGGGAAAGTGCAAAATAGATTTATCAAACTATGCCCACCTCAACGCCCAAGACATTCATTCTGGATTCTTAAACCGCGTGTACACAAGCCGTGACTATGAAGCCGGTTTAGTGGGCCTGATGAAGGAGCGGTATGAGGTAAATATCACTCACTCTGCATAAGCTTTCTTTCCTTATGACCGGTTTAGGCTATAAATTCTAGTAGACCCCAAGGGTCGGTTCATAATATCAATGTGAACCGGGACTTGTAGCAGAACAATATTTAATTTTGCTTGCGTAGCCTCCAGGGGCCGGTTTATACCTTTAGGATGAGCCGGTACCTTTCTGTCATGAAGCTTCTAAAATTCTTGATAATCATCTTTGTAATCCAATTGAGGAGGAAAAATCCATAACCTGAACTTGAGCAAATATGCATTAGCCCCCAAGTGCCAAGTGTATAACTTGTTATGTGCTTGGGACTTAAAATGATAGTTGATAAGAAGCAATATGCATTAGCCCCCAATTGCCAAGTGTATAACTTGTTATGTTCTTGGGACTTCAAATATGCACTACCAACCCATTAAATGTCTCTTGCAGGCTGATCTGAGCAAAAAGGAATCTCAAATAGCCGACCTTCAAGAAAATATCAAGTCCTAGCAAGCAGAAACTTCCAAGGCTAAAGAAGAGCTGACCGGCGCTTTAACAGCCATGGAACAACTGAAGTACAACTTTAAAAGCGAACGGGCTGGATGGGATGCTGAAAAAACAACTCTGCTAAAGCGGGCGGAGGACGCTGAGGTAGCCCTTAATCCGGTAGTAGAAGAACTGACTGGCTTGAAATGGCAAATCAATGCTATGACCACTGCTGTCTTTGGTAAATATCCTCTTCATAAGCTTTAAAGAAGCAACATCAATGAAAATGTTGGTTTACTAATAGTTTGACCATTGCAGGTAGCCGGGTTACTCATCTTGGCTCAGATATACGCAAAACACTAAAGGCTGCTTATACACTGATAGAGCAATTGTATACCGGCGCTCAACGGGTCATCTACACAGCTTCACATAATAAACCGCCCCCAACTTTAATCAAGAAAACATTGGAAAGATTATCTATGATGCCTGCCTGGCTTGAGGAATTGAAGAAATCAGCTGCTAGGGCTGGTGCTCTTACTGCATTGACTCGGGCCAAGGCATGGATATCTGACCTAGATCCGGAAGATATTGGAAATGGCTATCCGGGCCAAAAAGAGGACAGGTCAGATTTTGATAATGACGACCTCAGGGCCATAACAAGGGAAATGCGTCCACTGGCAAGCAAACTGGCTGAAGGCACTGATTTGTCATTTTACCAGACGATTTATGATTCCAACAACAAGTGGGTTAACACACCAACTTTTATGTGCAAAATCTTATCCCGCCAATCCGTAAGCATACCTACGCCCCTGATGTTGAACCGTCCAACCTTATAAGTGATGAAGCTGTCTTCCAAGCCTTCACTGGGATTGACTGGGCAACCATTGACTTCCAGCCTCTGGGTGGAGAGGAGGAGGATCAACCGGCGCAGGATGATCCACAGCCTTCAGGTCAGCCTGGTGAAGAATCATGATCCGGAGGCCGATTTAGCTTCTACACACTGCAATCCGTGTGATAAACAATTATCCTTTTGGGCCATCAAAGCGCCTTGTAATAGGCTAGTTTAAACACTTGGTCTGCTATACCATCGTGCATATTCATTTTGCAATACTGTTAATCGGTCATGATTATGCTATGTCTGCTTATGATGCTTAGCAGCTTTATTCAATCCTATTTCTGAATATAGTAAGCTTAAAGTGTCCTGGCGGTTTACCGCCGGACGGGTCATAACACCCAACATAAAGCCAGGGTTTATAACCAAGGTTGTACTTTAAGAAAAATATGAAGTATATCATACCTGTGACATTGAATCACATCGTTGGTTTACCAACTTATTGTAGTAAGGGCGATAACCCAAATCTTGAGTACTGATAACTCCCACCATGCTTTGCCGGTTTATGATGAAGCCGCACCGGGTTATGATAAACACCGGATTATCCATATATCGTACTGGCAACTGGTAGTCAAAGCCATACCGGGTTAACAAACACCGGATTATAGTTGATCCTGTACTGACCACTTATAGTTGAAAGCCAGGCCAGGTCAATTTACATCGGTCATCTTGTAATTTTGTACTTGGCAACTCAAAAACCAGATCGGTCTAGTAAACACCGGATTGAATATAAACCTCATCAAAATAAACGTCGAAAAGAAAGACTTGTGAAGAAAACACACAAAAAGGCGAGGCTTTTCATGGGCTGCCAGGCCACTGAGTTAAACCATTTTACAAAGCCTTACAAGATGGACCTCACATTAATCAATCGTCAATTTAACTATGACAAGTTCAGGGTCTTTATAAGATTGACTGTCAAACGTTCAACGTGTCTTACCAGGATTACCTGGACGGAGTGACTTAAAAAGGCAGGATAACCCAGGGTTTTAGGTGAATACACCTGGCTCCCAAGCCTGGCTTTTATAGCCTATTGCAAGGTTATAGACTCTTTATTCTTGTAGAAGCAAAGAGCCCCCAAGCAATATCTTGAGCTGTGCTCAGTGGGCGCCTATGTTTGAGTTGTGCTTTGCAAAATACTCTCTTTGGCTCCTTATGATTTTGAGTATGAAGCCCCCAAGCTCTTTTTTTGTAGCTTTATAAGCCGGAATAATGGAAAATCAGAACTCCGCTTTATCAACAGGAGACCCCATGTAACAAAGAAAATTTAAAGAAGAACGGCAGAGGCCCTGCTTTAGCAAGGATGCCGGTTTGTTATATTGATCATAATATATACATTGTCAAGAATATGTACATAGTAGGAGCCTATGGCTCAGGTGTAGTAAGGCCGAAGATGAGCAATATTCCACGCCCGACGGGTCTCCTCCCCCGATTTGCGTGAGTCTTTGTGCTCTCGAACATCGATAAGGGTCCTTCCCAAGGTGGGGATAACTTGTGCATATCGGTCTGATCCTGGATAAGCTGGAGCACTAAGTCGCCTTCTTGAAAAGCTCTCGTTTTAACCCAGCGACTGTGATAATGCCGCAGATCTTGCTGATAAATCGCCGAATGCACAACTGCTATGTCTCGTTTTTCATCTAACAGGTCCAATGCGTCTTGGCGTGCTTGTTCATTGTCCGCTTCAACATAAGCTGCCACCCGGGGCGAGTCATGGCGAATGTCACTGGGGAGAACTGCTTCTGCTCAGTAAATCATGAAGAAGGGTGTATAACCCGTAGATCTATTGGGGTGGTATTAATGCTCCACAATATGGAAGGCAACTCTTCCACCCAACAACCCGGTGTCCTCTGCAAAGGAACCATGAGCCGGGGCTTGATACGTTTCAGGATCTCTTGATTAGCTCTCTCGGCTTGACCATTAGACTGGGGGTGAGCCACCGATGACACATCAAGCTGGATGTGCTCACGTTGACAGAACTCTTCCATAGCACCCTTGGAGAGATTGTGCCATTATCTATTATGATGTTGTGTGGAAAACCAAAATGGAAAATCACCTTCTTCATGAATTGAACCGCTGTGGCTGCATCACACTTGCTGGCTCCGCCTCTACCCACTTAGTGAACTTATCAACCGCCACCAGAAGGTGGGTCTTCTTATCCCTGGACCTCTTAAAGGGCCCAACCATATCCAGCCCCCAAGTTGCAAACGGCCAGGTGATTGGAATCATCCTCAACTCCTGAGCCGGAACATGGGCTCGGCGTGAAAACTTCTGACAACCGTCACACTTCCTGACCAAATCCTCAGCATCAACATGAGCCTTTAGCCAGTAAAAACCGTGTTGGAAAGCTTTAGCCACAAGGGATTTTGAACCGGCATGATGACCACAATCCCCTTCGTGGATTTCATGCAAAATCTCACAGCCTTATTTAGGAGAAACACAACGCTGAAACGCCCCCGAGACACTGCAGTGATGTAACTCGCCATTGACAATAGTCATGGACTTGGACTGCCGGATTATCTGTCTGGCCAAAACTTCGTCCTCGGGTAACTCGTCCCTGGTCATGTACACCAGGTATGGCACCGTCCAACCAAGGATAGCATGAAGAACCGCCACCAATTGAGCCTCCAGTTTAGGAACTGCCAGATGCTCCTCCGTCGGTAGTTTGACCGACGTGTTATGCAAAACGTCTAGAAAGACATTGGGCGGCACCGGTTTACGCTGAGACCCCAGGCGGCTTAAAGCATTCGCCGCTTCATTCTTGCACCGATCAATGTGCTCGACCTGGTAACCCTTGAAGTGACCAGCAATAACATCCACCTCACGCCGATAAGCCGCCATGAGTGGATCCTTAGAATCCCAAGTACCAGAGACTTGCTGAACCACTAAATAGGAGTCCCCAAAGCATCGTAGCCGGATTAAGTTCATTTCCTTATCCACTCGAAGACCATGGAGCAAGGCCTCATACTCAGCTGCATTGTTAGTACAAGGAAACATCAAGCGGAGAACATAACCAAATTTGTCACCTCGAGGGGAAGTAAGAACCACTCCAGCCCCCTAGCCCTCCAATTTTCTGGACCCGTCGAAGTGAATAGTCTAGTATGTGCTATCCGGTTTATCCTTCGGTGCCTGCAACTCTGTCCAGTCATTGATGAAATCCACGAGCGCTTGGGACTTGATGGCCGTATGAGGCATATATTTTAACCCGTGAGGTCCAAGCTCTATAGCCCACTTAGAAACTCGGCCAGTTGCTTCCCTGTTCTGGATGATATCTCCCAAAGGAACGGAACTGACGACCGTGATGGGATGGCCCTGAAAGTATTGATTAAGCTTCCAACTCGCCATAAAAACTCCATACACAAGCTTCTGCCAATGTGGATATCTCTGCTTTGACTCAATAAGAACCTCACTGATATAATAAACCGGCCGATGAACTGGATATTCCTTACCTGCCCCCTTGCGCTCCACCACAATAGCCACACTAACTGCCCGGGCATTATCAACCACATTTAACAGCAATGGTTCTTTATCAATGGGGGCAGCAAGAACAGGTGGCTCGGCTAAATTTTTCTTCAGATCCTCAAATGCCGCATTAGCAGCATCACTCCACACAAAGTTGTCTGTCTTTTTCATCATCTGATATAGAGGGATAGCCTTCTCTCCCAACCGGCTGATAAACCGGCTTAGCGCTGCAATACGACCTGCCAGACGTTGAACATCGTTGATACACGCCAGTTTAGCCAGAGACGTGGTAGCTTTGATCTTTTTCGGATTAGCTTCAATGCCCTTGTTAGACACCAGAAAACCCAAGAGCTTGCCTGCTGGTACACCAAAAACACACTTGGCCGGATTAAGCATCATTTTATAAACCCGGAGATTATCAAAAGTTTCCTTCAAATCATCTATTAACGTCTCCACTTTCCTCGACTTCACCAATATATCATCCGCATAAGCATGAACATTGCGCCCAATCTAATTATGAAGACAATTTTGCACACACCGCTGATAAGTTTCCTGGGCACTCTTGAGCCCAAAAGGCATAGATACATAGCAGAAGGCTCCAAAGGGAGTTATAAAAGCTGTCTTCTCCTGGTCCTTAACTGCCATTTTGTTCTGATGATAACCAGAATAAGCATCCAGAAAGCTCAAACGCTCACAACCCGTTGTAGCATCAATAATTTGATCAATACGAGGGAGAGCAAAGGGATCAGCTGGAAAAGCCTTGTTCAAATCTGTGTAATCCACACACATACGCCAAGTGTCATTCTTCTTAAGTACTAGCATCGGGTTAGCTAACCACTCAGGGTGAAAAACCTCCACAATAAACCCTGCTGCCAAGAGCCGGGCTACCTCCTCATCGATGGCTTTGCGTCTTTCTTCATGAAGCAGCGGAGAAACTGCTTGACTGGTTTAAACTTGAGATCGATATTAAGAGTGTGCTCAGCGAGTTCCCTCGGTACACCTAGAATGTCAGAAGGTTTCCATGCAAAGATGTCCCGGTTCTCATGGATGAACTCTATGAGCGCGCTTTCCTATTTCAGATCCAGGTTAGCGCTGATGCTAAACTGCTTGGATGAATCGCCAGGAACAAAATCAACCAGCTTAGTCTCATCAGCCGATTTAAACTTCAAAGCCGGATCATGCTCTGTAGTTGGTTTTTTCAAAGAAGTCATATCCGCCGGATCAACATTGTCCTTGTAGAACTTCAACTCCTTTGTTGCACAAACCGACTCAGCATAGGCCGCATCACCTTCCTCACATTCGAAAGCGATCTTACGGCTTCTATGTACTGTGATGGTCCCTTTATGACCCGGCACATTGAGCTGCAGATAAACATAACAGGGCCTTGCCATGAACTTAGCATAAGTCGGCCGTCCAAACAGGGCATGGTACAGGCTCCTGATTTTCACCACTTCAAAAGTCAATGTCTCTGATCTTGAATCATGATCATCTCCAAAAGCAACCTCCAGAGCTATCTTACTGACTGGATAAGCCAATTTACCAGGCACCACACCATCGAAAATGGTGTCTGACGGTTTAAGATTCTTATCTGTCAACCCCATGCGATGGAAGGTTTCATAGTACAAGATGTTGATACTGCTCCCTCCATCCATGAGCACCTTGGTGAACTTATAACCTCCAACCTGAGGTGCCACCACCAACGCCAGATGACCCGGATTATCAACCCGGGGCAGATGATCCTCCCGACTCCACACAATAGGTTGTTTAGGACAGCGCAAGTAATAGGGCACCTGTCACGCCCAATATGCGGCCCTATCCTAAAGGAACTCGAAGGTCCCACCAAGGATAGAAGCGCATATTGGAGACGCTTTTGCAAGGTGGATATCATTACATCGAACCATTACATAATAGTTGGGGATACATACAAGAGACATACAATACCACACGAATACAACAACATCATACATAAGAGCATCATCCGACTACGGATGAAACACAAATAGAAACTCACACGACATCCACCCTGCTAGCCCAGGCTGCCGACCAGGAACCTATCCCCTGAACGACGAAGCAGAAGAAGAACTCAAAACAAGCAAGCATCACTCTCAGTCATGATCATCGCATTTTCTGTACCTGCAACTGTTGTGTAGTAATCTGTGAGCCACGAGGACTCAGCAATCCCATTACCATGGGTGAGGGAGTCCCGGACTAGGGGGTGTCCGGATAGCCGAACTATCATCATCGGCCGGACTCCAAGACTATGAAGATACAAGATTGAAGACTTCGTCCTGTGTCCGGATGGGACTTTCCTTGGCGTGGAAGGCAAGCTTGGCGATACGGATATGTAGATCTCCTACCTTTGTAACCGACTCTGTGTAACCCTAGCCCTCTTCGGTGTCCATATAAACCGGATGGCTGTAGTCCATAGGACGAACAACAATCATACCATAGGCTAGCTTCTAGGGTTTAGCCTCCTTGATCTCGTGGTAGATCCACTCTTGTAACACACATCATCAATATTAATCAAGCAGGACGTAGGGTTTTACCTCCATCAAGAGGGCCCGAACCTGGGTAAAACATCGTGTCCCTCGTCTCCTGTTACCATCCGCCTAGACGCACAGTTCGGGACCCCCTACCCGAGATCCGCCGGTTTTGACACCAACATTGGTGCTTTCGTTGAGAGTTCCTCTGTGCCGTCACCATCAGGAAGGATGTCTTTTCCCGTCTTTAAAGACGGCGCCGTCGTCAAGGGAGCTTTGGCCGCCGGCGAGACTATCCAGCTAGGCGGTTTTCTCATGACCGCCTGTTCGGCCATCGCCCCGACAATGACCTCTCAAGTCATTAAAAGCGATCTTCACGTCAGCTCGGAGTTCGCCGAGCAGCTAGATCCGATCGAGCTCTCCTCCGTAAACGAGCTCTTGGATCGCATCGCCGCCCTGGGAGTCGCTACCGACTACGATCAGATTGGGCTTAAAACCGATCTGAGAGAAATTAACTCTCTCCAGGTTACCCACCACGTTGTCGTGGTAGAGGAACAATGCGGCGACTCTCCTTCTATGTTAAAAACCAACTATGTCTGGATTCCGGATCCCTCCATGCCGGATTCCAGTGGAGGGACGGACTCTGACCAAATACTGAACCTAAAGTCAGGCATCGGACCAGATTTGTTGGAAAGCTCTCAGCAAACCAAGCTTCCGAATCCGGAAGCTTCTTGGCCTTTGAGCCTCGGATCGGGCGGGGTTCCGAACTTAATTCCACCCGCCCACCCAAACATACGCGATCTATCCCAAATATGGTAAGATCCCGATGAAACAGTACATCATTACTGGGCCAGATTCCTCCTGGTTATGAACAGGATAAAGGACTGCCATGAAGAAAGCGCGATTTCAATCTTCTACAACAATTGCACGGACAAGGGAATCATAAACGCCATCAGTCGTCACGAAGTTACACGCTTCGCCGACCTAGCGACCATTGTACAAAAATACTGCGCGATGGAGAATGCCTGGAAAACCAAAACCATGTTTTGGGACAATCCGGCCCTGAATAAAACCCCAGTCCGAAATAAAAGGGTGCGTCATACTCAAGCACCTGGGTTAAAAACCAAAAAGCAAAAAACCCCTAAAGGGTACGGAACCGTACTAGAGGGATGGCTCAACGGACCCTGCAAAATCCACAGTATGGAGGGCGCCACTCCAACACATAGCATTCGAGCATGTTGGATACTACGGCAGGTGGCCAAAAGTGGCGTGGGCTTTTTAGCCCCGGGCAACCAACCCAGCAGTACCAGTACGGTATTAACAGTCTTCGAGACTTTCGCATCAAATAACATGCGAAAACGAACAATCCGCAGCCTCGCCGAAGTCTACCAAGTAGCAACAACAAATCCATGGAGCGACACGGCTATCACCTTCAATGCCAGTGACGAACCTAAATTCTGAACACCTAGAGCACCACCCGCATTGGTCCTCAGTCCGATAGTGGGCGGTTTCCGTCTCACTAAGGTACTCATGGATGGAGGCAGCGGATTAAACCTCATCTATGAGGAAACCCTTCAAAAAATGGAAATTGACTGGAGCCGCATTGAGCGAAGCAGCACAACCTTCCGAGGAATAATCCCTAGTCGAGAAGTACGCTGCACAGGAAAAATCACACTAGATATAGTGTTCGGCTCACCGGACAATTACAGGTCCGAGGAGGTCACGTTCCAAGTGGCCCCATTCGGCAGCGGATATCACGCTTTGTTAGGGCGAGAGGCATTCACAATATTCCAAGCTATACCCCACTACGGGTACATGAAGCTCAAAATGCCCGGACCCAATGGGATAATCACTCTCGCCAGTGATCCAGATACAGCACTCCGCGCTGAAAATAAGACAACCGCACTAGCCCTAGAGGCATTGTCCGAAGCCCTAGCGGCAGAGGAACTAACTACGCTGCGCTCCACGGTGGATAGGGACGATGTGATACTCGATAAGAGGTCCAAGTCCACCTCTTTTAAACCAGCAGACGAAATAGTCAAATTTCAGGTCCATCCAACAGACCCCACAAAGACGGCCTCCATTGGGGCACAATTAAGTCCTGATGTTGAAGCCGCACTACGAGAATTCCTTCGGGAAAATTGGGACATTTTTGCCTGGCACCCTTCAGACATGCCAGGAATCCCACGCAAGCTGGCAGAGCACAGCCTAAATATCCTAAAAGGATTCAAGCCAGTCAAACAAGCTCTTCGGCAATTTTCCGAACCCAAAAGACAGGCAATGGGAGAGGAGCTAGCCAAACTCTTAGAAGCCGGATTTATTAGAGATATAAAACATCCGGACTGGCTAGCCAATCTAGTAATGGTACTAAAAAGGACAAATCCTGGCGCCTCTGCGTCGATTTTAAAGACCTTAACAAGGCATGTCCAAAGGACCCTTTCCCTCTCCCCCGCATCGACCAAATCATCGATGCTACCGCAGGGCACGATTCATTGTGCTTCCTCGACGCATACTCTGGATACCATCAAATCAAGATGGCGGAGAAAGATCAGGCCGCAACGGCATTCATTACTCCATATGGGCCATTTTGCTTCAACACAATGCCCTTCGGACTCAAAAACACCGGCGCAACATATCAGCGCATGATTCAAACATGTTTGGCTACCCAGATAGGCAAAACAGTAGAGGCATACGTAGACGATGTGGTCGTCAAGACCAAACACGTCAAAACTCTAGTAGACGACTTGAGGGTGACATTCGACAACCTCCGAGCATATGACATTAAGCTCAATCCGGAAAAATGCGTCTTTGGCGTACCAGCTGGAAAGCTCTTGGGCTTCATCGTATCCGGTAGAGGAATTGAAGCAAACCCGGCCAAAATCCGAGCTCTATCACAATTGGATATTCAAAAAGACCTCAAGCAGATACAAAAACTAACCGGATTCGTAGCGGCCTTAAGTCGCTTCATCTCCCGTTGGGAGAAAAGGCTCTGCCCCTCTACCGCCTCCTCCGGCACACCGAACATTTTGAATGGACGGATGCTGCCACAACCGGACTCGAAGAAATAAAGGCCATATTGGCACCAAATCCGGTCCTGGCCGCGCCCAACCTGGGTGAACCTATGTTATTATATATCGCAACAACACATCAAGTTGTCAGCGCGGTACTCGTTGTTGAACGAGAAACAGAAGGGCACAGATTCCCTCTTCAAAAACCAGTGTACTACATATCCACTGTTCTAACTCCATGCAAGTCCCGGTACCCACATTATCAAAAGATAGCGTATGCAGTGTTCATGGCATCCCGGAAGCTGCGACACTACTTTCAAGAGTGTTCCATAACGGTGGCCTCCGAAGTACCTCTCAACGACATTATAAACAATCGCGACGCAACGGGCAGGATTGCAAAATGGGCTATTGAGCTCTTACCATTTGACATAACCTATAAACCACGGCGAGCTATAAAGTCGCAGGTTCTGGCTGACTTCGTCGCCGAATGGACCGAAGCCGAACTCCCTAAAGAGTACGGCGCATACTCCAACTGGATCATGCATTTCGACGGATCCAAAATGTTGGCTGGCCTGGGGGCTGGCGTCGTCTTGACGTCCCCAACTGGAGACACAATCCAATACGTACTTCAAATAATGTACATGGACTCCAACAATGCAGCCAAATACGAGGCCCTTCTACATGGCCTCTGGATGGCAATCTCCATGGGCATTCAACGCCTAGAGGTGCGCGGGGATTCAAACCTCGCAATATCCCAAGTAAATGGAGACTTTGACGCCAAAGATCCAAAAATGGCAACTTACCACAACGCCGTCCTAAAAATGTCAGCTCGGTTCGAAGGACTCGAATTCCACCATGTAGCTCGGGATAATAACCAGGCAGCAGATGTGTTAGCACGCATCAGCGCAAAACGAGATGCCATCCCTCCGAACATCTTCCTGGAACGGCTCTTTAAGCCATTCGTATTATGGGAAGCGGAGTCCGGAAATAACAATCCGGAGCCAGCTGCATCACCTAACTCAGACCACTCTGAAACAATAGGCGGCTCAGCCAATGAAGTAACACCTTCAGCCCACGAAATAATGGCAGTAATTGCCCCGTGGACAGAACCATTCCTAGCCTACTTAATCCGGCAGGAACTTCCAGAAGACCAAAATGAGGCCCGCTGCATAGTTCGGCGATCTAAAGCCTACAAGGTCCATGAGGGAGAACTTTATAAGAAAAGCACAACCGGAGTCCTTCAAAGGTGTATCTCCGAAGAGGAAGGGCGAAATATCCTGGTTGAAATTCATGCCGGACTCGGCGGGCACCATGCTGCAGCCCGGGCCCTTGTAGGCAAGGCCTTCCGTACAGGATTTTATTGGCCGACAGCCCGGGAAGATGCTCAGGACTTAGTCCAACGATGCATCGGTTGCCAGCTCTTTGCTAATCAGAGCCACATGCCACCCACCGCCCTCAAAACTATACCCATCACCTGGCCGTTCGCGGTCTGGGGGCTTGACATGGTTGGACCCCTTAAAGGGGGAACCCACAAGCACAAATACTTATTGGTCATGGTGGACAAATTCACCAAATGGGTTGAGGCCAAGCCGGTTAAAACGGCACAATCCGGACCGGTGATAGACTTCATATCCGGGTAGTACACCGTTTTGGCGTCCCCCACAGCATCATCACTGATAACGACACGAACTTCTCGGCCGACGAGGTTAAACTCTGGTGCAAAAACATGGGCATCAAGCTCGATTACGCTTCAGTCTATCACCCCCAAACTAACGGTCAAGTCGAGCGAGCAAATGGTCTAATCATGAGCGGCATCAAACCCAGACTAGTGTGGTCCCTCAAGGAATCTAACATGCACTGGGTAGAGGAGCTCGACTCCATACTTTGGGGGCTGCGGACCACGCCAAACCGAACTACTGGATTCACACCATTTTTCATGGTATACGGCACAGAGGCAGTTCTGCCCTGCGATATAATTCATGACTCACTTCGTGTGCGCATGTACGAAGAAAGAGAAGCCGAGTTGGATCGGCAGGACAGTTTGGACGCCTTAGAGGAGGAGCGGGACGTGTCAAAGGCTCGTTCCTTATTTTATCAGCAGCAGGCTCGAAGATATCAAAGCAGAGAAGTACGGGCCAAAACTTACAATGTTGGCGAACTCATTCTATGCCTGCCGGACAAGAAAAAGGACAAACTTAAGCCCAAGTGGGAAGGTCCCTTCATCATCGACCAAGTCCTGACCGGCGGAGCATACCGTCTACGTAAAGCATCTGACAACCGACTTGAGCCGAACCCATGGAACGCAGCCCGTCTCCAAAGATTCTATGCCTAAACGCCGGACTCAGAGTTCGTCTCACTCCCCCGTCCACCTTTTTATATTTTTTTACTGTCTCTTGTCCCCCTCCTTCTTCCCACTTTTTTTTCAATACCTTTTATAGGCTGATTTGTGCTTTGTTCGCACACATTTGATGTGCTCCTAGCACTCATTATACCTGGGGGCTTCTTTAACAGAAGCTTATTCATACGGGCTTCATGCCCAATACATGTGTCATACTTCCGCATGTACCTTTTACTCACCATTATATGCATCGATATGACTTAAGTTTTGGCCAAGCTGGGTTTCCTGGCTCCTGTGCTTACCCCTACATTCTCGATTGTTCAGCTAGGAGGTAAAGGGAGCACCTCTGCGATTGTTACTGCCGGGTCAGCCGGATGTGTACCTCAGACTGGGTGAAGCCGAAAGCTAGCGTTCTTAAGAGAATATTCGGTCGGTGACTTGAAAGATGATTTATTACCTACTTATTTATCTACCCCCAGATGCTTTTTCTACTATTTCGCAGTCCGACATTGCACTTTAGGGCATGCCTCCCAGGGAAAGGAACCCTTAACGGAACTATTCTCCCTGGAAGATGTTTCTTACTAACCATGTAATATAACATAACTAGTTGGGCACTTGTCTGATAAAGAAATTATGACCCCGATGCCTTGTCTCCATGCATGCCCCGGTTCTTTTATAACCGTAAGGGTATTCGGACACACTCCGGACTGTTGGGTCCCGAGGTTGAAGCGAAACGGTCCGCAAAGACAAACGATCTACAATCCGGCTAGAAGGCATTTTACATGTCATTTCAAATTATATCGTCAAACCGACTGATTGTACTCCTCCTCAATCCCATCTAACAGGCTGTCTAATTTACAGTCCTGTTGGGAATATTTCGCGGCCAGTTCTACTTGGCCGTACATCAAGCTCACAGGGATCTCCTTCCCATCAGGCCCCGCAGGTCCGATCTCGGCCATGTGGTTTGGGTCAGCCTTCAGGTAACGCGTCTTCACCATGGCCCAGGCTTCCCTGGCGCCCTGACGGCAGGCCGATATCTTCCACAAACAGAGGCGTCGCCGTGCTCCCTGAAGCTTCTCAGCAAGCTCACCAAGGCCCTCGGGTAGGGAGACGGATGGCCATAAAGCCTAAACGACGCCACTCTTCTCCTGCCGAACACGTTCGAGCAATTGCACCAGCTCGGGAAGTTGGTCACCCGTTGACCCAGGCATTTCCTCCGCAGGGCGACCTGTGAGCACACCTAAAGGCATATTTCTCTCAATCGACTTCCTCGCCGAATTCTTCTTTTCAAAGGAATTTGTTCAAGCACTTACTATAAATGCCGCAATGAAGCCGCTGATTCTCCTTCACGGAGCTAGACAGCTGGGCCCGAACACCTTTCAGCTCTTCTCCTAGCTGGGTGTGGGCATCTTGGAGCTTGTTTCTCTCCTGCTGCACCTTCATAAGCACCCTCTCGCCGGCCTTTAGCTGGCGCAGTAGCTGTTGCTTGTCCGGATCTAGTCCGGCGCCCTCTGCAATATTATTGTCAGATTCACGCCGCACTTTGTTAATTAATTATCTTTTCAAAGTACGTCTTACCAGCGGGGGTCTCTGTGGCTCCCCCTGTGGCGGCCAGTGCGGCCTCAAGTTGGGCCTTGCACTGTTGGAGCTCCTGGGACAGATGAGCATTCTTCTCCGTAAGATCCTATATAAAAATTGATCCTTAAATCAGTTATTTTAACTATTTTGCTATTAGCATATATAACTATTAAAATTACTTACCCATATGTCTTTCACATACTGCTCCGTGGCTCTGGTTAACCCATCTTGAGCGGCACGGAGGTGCGCGTTTCCCGCATCAAAGGCATTTAACGCCTCCGGGGAGAAACACGCGTCACGAAGAACTTTCCGGCGACGCCTGTGATTCATGGCGCTCTCCACCTCAGACCGGGTGGCAGACAACCTGTCGGCATCCTCCGTCGGAGGAGCGTCCGGGTCATGCCTTGTATTCGCCTCCCTTCCCGGACCATGCGTTGGAGCATGGCTGGCGGAGGCTTGATTGGCAACCTCTCCGGACATTGTCCGGCGAGCGCTCTTTCTGGAAAATTTATGAGCATTAATATACCTCCTGGGGATCCTTCCCTTAAAAATAGCGGTGCTCTGTACCGTTGCGGCGATGTTTCGGTTCACATCGCACTCCTCTTCCGCCTGCTGGGCCGGACTGACCCTTGTTGGTCGGCCGCCGCGGGTTCGGCTTCCCGCCTTAAAGGCACCTCCTGCGATGCACCATCAGTATGGGATGGTTAGGATTGAGCACGTATCAAATGATGGTGTCGAGACCTCGGTCGTAGTCACCTGGGAGGCCGCAAATAAACCAGGGTAGTCAGCCGTAATGGCGACTAGGGCATTGTCCATACTAAGTTGGTGGAACACCCCGTCAATTAGCTCCACCTTTATGTCTAGATCCTCTTCGGAGGTCGGATCAAGGGATCATTCCGGATCCTCGGGCTGTGGAGTTAGGCTTCGTATGCCTTCCACATCCCGGCGCAGCTCCTGCGTCGAAATCACAGAGTAAGATACTTGACTTTGAAAGTATGGATGGGGTAGATGAACATCCGCTTATCCAGCTCCGAGGGTTATTCAAGAGAATCCGTTCAACGGATTCGTGCGGAGGAAGTCCTCCTCCTCTCCCTTGTACAAGCCGGACAGGATCTTTGCCAGATCGGCTGCCGAGCCTGGCCCTTTGCGGCCATGACGGGTGGCGTCATCTTCCCGGTTGAAATCCCACATAGGGTGGCCCCTATACTGGAGTGGCTACACCCCTCGCATAATGCACGTGGCCATGACTCCAATCATGGTCAATCCGGAGTGGGCTAGTAATCTAATCCGGCCCATCAGATAATGGACGCTCCTATCATCTTCCCGTTGAGGGCTCCGCGGGCGCCAACTCAGGCGTTTCTTCAAGGGAGCATTGCTGAACTCCGGGAGGCCGATCCGAACTGGATCTGGCAGAGGGGCTTCCTCCATGTAGAACCATTCCGAAGGCCAGTCTTTGGATGCCTTCTTCGGGGTGCCGGATAGATATCCGGTCCCGGCGATGCGCCATATTTCGGCTCCGCCCACTTGATATATCGACCCCTCATGAGAACGGGGTACGAGGCAAAACAATCTCTTCCACAGCGCAAAATGGGGCTCGATGCCCAAGAACAGCTCACAAAGAGCTACGAAGCCCGCGATGTGCAAAATGGAGGCGGGCGTGAGGTGGTGAAGCTGGAGTCCGTAGAACTCTAGGAGCCTCCGGAGAAACAGATGTATGGGAAATCCGAGTCCCCTTATTAGATAGGGGACAAAGCATATCCGCTCCCCTTTGGAAGGGTTGGGTACGCTCTCCGCCTGCTTGCCACCCTTGTAGGTGGCTAGTCCGGCTCGAACCGGAACCATGAAAGCTGGGGGAAGATATCCCTCAGTTTGGAGCGCCACTAGCTCGCTGTGTGGAACTGAGCATCTCCCCCAATCTCCTGGCTTAGAGCTGGGAGCGCGAGAGGAGGAGCCGCGTCGACTATCCATGATGGAGTGGATTTTTGTCAGAGGCGCTTCGATGAGAACTTGCGGATGGAGGATGGTGTGAGCTGGATCTAGATCCTCGCCTCTCTTATAGGCGGCTCGTTCGCACGGCTAGGGGGTAAAATGTAAAAATACCCCGGCCTTTCGCATTCATACGACACATGGAAGAAGGCCATTATTGGGCGTAGAAGCCAAGGAGTGCAACATTTATAAGGAAGCCGGACACTATTCGACGGGAACATGAAGTTTGAAGGAGAACCCGCCTTACAACGCCGAAGACAATATACGCGCCGGACTCGTCATTGCTGAAGCCCGGTTCGGGGGCTACTGAGGGAGTCCCGGACTAGGGGGTGTCCGGATAGCCGAACTATCATCATCAGCCGGACTCCAAGACTATGAAGATACAAGATTGAAGACTTCGTCCCGTGTCCGGATGGGACTTTCCTTGGCATGGAAGGCAAGCTTGGCGATACGGATATGTAGATCTCCTACCTTTGTAACCGACTCTGTGTAACCCTAGCCCTCTCCGGTGTCTATATAAACCGGATGGCTGTAGTCCATAGGACGAACAACAATCATACCATAGGCTAGCTTCTAGGGTTTAGCCTCCTTGATCTCGTGGTAGATCCACTCTTGTAACACACATCATCAATATTAATCAAGCAGGACGTAGGGTTTTACCTCCATCAAGAGGGCCCGAACCTGGGTAAAACATCGTGTCCCTCGTCTCCTGTTACCATCCGCCTAGACGCACAGTTTGGGACCCCCTACCCGAGATCCGCCGGTTTTGACACCGACAATGGGTATCAAGACTAGCAAAGCTTAATGGGTAAAGGAATGGATAAGTGGTGAGGTTGCAGCAGCGTCTAAGCATATATGGTGGCTAACATACGCAAATAAGAGCGAGAAGTGAAGCAAACGGAACGGTCGAGAAACTACAAGTGATCAAGAAGTGATCCTGAAACGACTTACATTCATACATAACCCAAACCGTGTCCGCTTCCCGGACTCCGCCGAAAAGAGACCATCACGGCTACACATGCGGTTGATGCGTTTTAATTCGAATCTGGTGTCAAGTTCTCTACAATCGGATATTAACAAATTCCCATCTGCCACATAACCGCGGGCACGGCTTTCGAAAGTTTAAACCCTGCAGGGGTGTCCCAACTTAGCCCATCACAAGCTCTCACGGTCAACGAAGGATATTCCTTCTCTCGGGAAGACCCAATCAGTCTCAGAATCCCGGTTACAAGACATTTCGATAATTGTAAAACAAGACCAGCAAGACCGCCCGAATGTGCCGACAAATCCCGATAGAAGCTGCACATATCTTGTTCTCAGGGCACACCGGATAAGCTAAGCGTACGAGTACCAACATAACCCAAGTTGCCAAGGGACGGTCCCGCACGGTGCTCTAGTTTGGACCAACACTCAGAGGAGCACTGGCCCGGGGGGTAAATAAAGATGACCGTTGGGCTCCAGAAACCCAAGGGAAAAAGGCTTAGGTGGCAAATGTTAAAACCAAGGTTGGGCCTTGCTGGAGGAGTTTTATTCAAAGCGAACTGTCAAGGGGGTGCCATACACCCGGCCGCATAAGGAACGCAAAATCAAGGAACATAACACCGGTATGACGGAAACTAAGGCGACAAGAGTGGAACAAAACACCAGGCATAAGGCCGAGCCTTCCACCCTTTACCAAGTATATAGATGCATTAATTAAATAAGAGATGTTGTGATATCCCAACATAAATATGTTCCAACATGGAGCAATCTTCATCTTCACCTGCAACTAGCAACGCTATAAGAGGGGCTGAGCAAAAGCGGTAACTTAGCCAAACAACGGTTTGCTAGGAAGGGTAAAAAGGTTAGAGGCTGACATGGAAATTTGGGAGGCTTGAAGAGCAAGTGATAGGTAGCGCAGCATAGTGATAGAATGAAGCAACTAGCGTAGCAATGATAGTAGTGAGATCCAGGGTAGTGGTCATCTTGCCTGAAATCCCACTAGGAAGAAGAACGAGTCCATGAAGAAGATGAAGCCACGAAGACGAACCAAGCGTAGACGAACAAATCCTCACGATCGCAACGAAACAGGAACTAACGAGAAGGAGCACAACCGGAAAGGAGCAAACCACATGGTAAACACACAACACATAAAAATGACATGATGCTCAACCAAGTATGATGCATGACAAGGCTATATGACGCTACTCATGGCAAGAGATGATACAAACAAGAACAACACATCAAAGTAAGTTTAAATGAGGCCGGAAACAACATATAACAAATCCGGTAAGTCCTCATATGAAGATTTCGAAATTGGTCCAGATCTGAATAAACCTTATGTTAAAGTTGTTAAACAGCAAGTTAAGATGCACCAAGATGATCTACATGAAATTCTAGTCAAATTAAATATAAAGTTCATTTACTTCGGAGCTACGGCCTAGAAGATATGAGCAAAACAAGTCAACCATGGCATTGATGCAAAATGCATTCAAACATCAATCAAACACCCTCAAAACATGTATGCCACATGATAAGATGAAACTACATGCAATTCTAAGCAAGTTTCATATAGAGCATGCTTAAAACGGGTCAACGGTGCAACACATACACTCCAAACAAGATATAACCACAATCTGTCCAAAATAGCAAGTAGGCACTTTGCAATCATCAAAAGAACATGCTATAGGAAACATATGAGCACAAACTTGACATACACTTCATGTACAGATATCATACTTAAAATATCATTGAAGGTTCAGGTTCATAGGCATCAAGATTAAACCAATATGATCAATGTAAAATGCAACTTAATAACACAGCAGCATATGCATGAGCAGAGTTAATATGATGGCAACTTCAGAGCAAGAAAGAGACAAGCTACATCAAGTAAACATAGCAACCAAGGGCATGGAATCAAAGTACACATAACAAAGAGCAAATAACATCATGGCATCATAAACATATGACTCATGGATTAGTGGGAACCAACATGACAAGATCGAATAGTGAAACAGTTTCAGCAAGTGTAAAACAGGAACATTACGATAGCATGTTTGCAAGCATGGAATAGAGGCATATGACATCCAAAATTATCAAGTCTGGAATCTGAATAGAGTACTCATAGCATACTTCAAAACAGTAATTCGAGCATCTCCATAAGAAACATGGATCACTCAATAACAAGCTCACAACAAGGCATCATGAAGTAAACAGTAATCTGGAACATTATATAAGCATGTTCATGGCAACGAAAACATATGCTACTGGCCATATATAAGGCATAAAAAGCCATGGCATGATAGAACATAACATAGAAAACACAACATGTAAACTAATAATCTCCAGATTATTCATGGATTAATTGGTAGCATCAAGCAAAGATAGCATCATGATATTGACAGAAACAGACTTGGTAGAAAGTTAACAACAAGTAGCTCACTTCACAAGCTTGATGCACTCACCACAGGGCATATAAAATAACATGGATTGCAACCCTGTAAAGATGGAATAAATATGCTCCTAAAACATGTAGACGTCATGCTCATAGGATGCACACACAAAATGCAACAAAAATGACAAATCAGCAAGTTACAGCAGATTTCAGTAGTTAACAACAACATGCACTTTTGCAACAGGGTTTACGATATCAAGATGCAACCTAACAAGAATGCAAATCACACCAACATGTAGATCATGAAGTTCAGAACATCTACATATCAAGGTCATCATCATCTCATAAACAGAGACAAAGTTATGGCACTCACAAGATGCACAAATGATGTTGACAAACATCAGATTACAGCAGTTTATATCACATAGCACTTTTGCAACGAAGGTTTAGGCATCAAGATGGGCTCAAAAAAGCATGCCATAATGCAATGAAATGAAGAGCATCTCACAATAAATATTTCTATATATCATACGTGCAAAATGGAGATACGAGCAAAAAGTTATGGCATGTCAAACTTATGTACATGATGTTGAAAAATCTGGGACAATCAATTTATACCTAGCGAAAAAAATTGGACGACGGGATCCCAGGGACGAGTTGGAGCGGGATCGGGCACGTGTTTGGTTCCGTGGACGACGACATGCAGATCGGAGCTCCAGCGAGGTCGGAGACGTGACCGGCGAGGCTTGCAGCGGCGGGGATCGAAGGATCCGGGCGGCGGGGCCCCTCCTTCGGCCGGATCTCGCTGGATCCGGCGCGGGGTGAGGTGGAGCGGCGAGGGACGGTGCGGGGCGAGGTCATCGGAGGAGCTCGGGGTGGCGTAGCTCCTGACGGCGGGGCATGCCGGAGCGGGCGCGGGGTTGGCAACCTCCGGGGGCGGCGCGAGTGGAGGAAGCCGGAGGTGGGGCGAGGGGTGCGGCGGCGCGGGGGTGTGGCCTGGTCGGAGGCGAGGCGCGACCGGGCAGCGGGAGGCGCGGCAGTGAGGTTCGGCGATGGCAGAGCGGGCCGGTGCGCGGGGCGCGGCGGCGGAGGCGCGGGGCGGCGTTGGGCGGCGGCGGGCTCGCGCAGGCCCGCGATGGGCCTGTCGGACCGTGGTGGGGTGCGGTGGCGGAGTGCCACGTGCCGCGATGGGGTTGGCTGCGGAGGCGGCGGCTGGTTTTGTCCGGCGTGGACGTCCGGCGGTGCGGGGAGAGAGGAGCTGGGGTTTGGGGTGGTTTGATCCGCAAATGGAGAGGGGAAGACGTTTTTATAGGTAGAGGGAGCTAGGAGAGTCCAAATGAGGTGCGGTTTTCGCCCACATGATCGTGATCGAATGGCGGAGAGTGTGGAGGGGGTTTAGATGGTCTAGCTGGGCTGTGTGGTGAGATGCTGGGCTGAAAAGAGAAGGGGGTCTCGGTTAGCTCGGTTAACCGTTGGGGCATCAAACGACCTCCAAATGGAACAAAATTTGACGGGCGGTCTACCGGTGATATACCAAGGCCACTCAACAAATCTCGTCCCATTCCGAGAATGTTTTTCTCCCGCTCACGAAACAAGGTCTGAGAGGGGCGACGTGCGCATGCGAATGTGGTTGGGCTCAGAACGGACAACGGAGAGAACCAGGGGAACCCGAACGGATGCAAGTTTTGAAAAACATGCAGATGATGACACGGCAAGATGAAACTCGCAAGCAAATGACATGGCAACAACGGTGAATAACTGGAAGACACCTGTCTCATCGGATTCGGGGTGTTACAACTCTTCTCCACTAACAAGAGATCTCGTTCCGAGATTTTAGGAACGAGACGGAAGAGAAAGAGGAAGAGGTGAAATAAGACCAGAAGGAAGAAGAATACCAAAGTCGCGAGAACTCGGGTAGAAAAGAGGAATGACAAGTATGAAAAGAATGAAAAGCTCAAGAAACAAGATAGACTCTGAAACCACTCTGGTTAGAACAAGATGGAAAAGGAATAAGAATGATAGAATTTTGGCAGCATTCCGACTGAAAATGGAAGGAATGGAGACCTGAACTTCACCCAATGGGATGACACTTGACGAGATGAACAATGCAATGCCTCCGGAAGAATTGAAATAGTGGAATGAAAAGAACTTAGAAGGAAGGATTGAACGGAGTTGTTGAGAAAATCAACAACGAAAGAATAAGCTTGTTGTGGACTTATCAAAAACATCTCAAAACTTGAGGTGAAATTATACCACAACCAAATGTCTGAAAAGCTAAGAAGAACGAAGAAAATGCAAAACTCCACTTCAAAAGAATAGGGAGAATTAGTTGCACTTCGAGACGTGAGAAGAAAAGATACTTGAACACCACCAACAATTTTTTTGATGAACTCTTGAAGAATGGATTAAATCATGAAGAACCACCATGAAGAACTCCGGTGACAAAAGGATGGTGAGATAGAATGAAGGATGAAAGAATAAGATGAGCCTTGCGGTGATTTAGATGGAGGTTCTGACGAAATGGCCGAGGAAAATTTGAACTTCGGAAACGAAAAGATGAAAAAACTTGGAACTAGAATTTATTCATCAAGAACAAATCTGACGGAAGGGATTACTTGACGATGTTGAAATAAGAATAAGAATTACGTTATGCTTATCCTCATTAAATTTAATTGATGACAACCGGATTTGGCATGCAACTTATTCCCCTTGAAAAGGATTGAGGAGTATATGGCGCCACCTTTATGAAGGTCTTCAATGAACCATCATTAGGATTGGAAATAACGAATGGATTAAAATGATAATCAAGGAAAAAGAATCTTGAACGAACTACCATAAGAATTCAAAAATGACTGATGAAAGAGAATGAATCACCAAGGAGAATTAGAAGAACAAATATGCTTGAGGGGATTTAGATACAAGGGAACAACAAGAACTCGAGCTGATTAAAGAACATTTGAATGAAGTGCCAGGATAAATAGAGAACGATAACTGGAATGATGGCCTCCGGTGAAAAGAAATGGAAAAACAACTCCTGACATACTCCAGATGGTTAAGAAAAGAATATCTGACAAATGGAATAATTCAAGAGGATAGTATGAAGCTAGAACCACGAATCTTCGAGAGAACGGGCAAGATTTAGAGGAAAAACTCTTCTTCTTTCTTCAAATGACGACGAGGAACGCCAGCAAAATTACTGAGGTACTCCCGTAGAATGAAAAGCGAAGAGGTTGAGCCAACAATGAAAAGAATTTGAAAGAGATCTTGGAGAAGGCATGTGACTGCTGGGATCCATTCTTACCTCACACTTGAAAAGAATTTGAGAATAACTCCGGGAGAATTAGAAGAGTCAGGTAAGATCCTAGGAAAAGACCTATGGGTTAGGGCCCACTAAAAGTAAACACCGTTGGAAAGGATTGTTAAAGAGATAGATGATGCACCAGAACAATTGAAATATTTGAATGAGGTGACAAGCTCGAATTAACTAGAACACTGACGAATCTCCTGAGATGTCTTGAGCGCCCCAGAAGGATAAACTGGCGAGAGGTGAACGAGCAGGGAAAACACTTGATCCAAGGAAAAGAATATGATCAACCCAAAAAACTTGAATTGAGTCCACCAGAGAAGAAAAAGAGATGAAGAATGTCGAACAAAATGAGAATTCACCGGTTGAAATAATTGACGAAAGAGAAAAGAGGCTCCGCACGAATGAAATTGATGGTCGAAAGAGACTCAGACCCCGGGAATAAAAAGGGTGGGAGGGCAGGAAAAACAAAGGCAACTGGAAGGGAGAAGCAACGAATATCTTGACGAGAAGACACCGGTTGAAATAATTGAGGAAAGGATGCAAAGACTTCGCACGAGTAGGATGGATACTCGATTAGGGACTCCGGGAAGAAAAAGGGTGAGTGGGTGGGAAAAGAAAACAACTGAGGATTAAGAGGCTCAAGTCAACTTGACAAGAAATGCACCGGATAAAAAGAGTTGAGAACCAACAATCGGAAAACCAACCGCGTGATCCTAAGGAAAATTTTGAAGGGAAGAGGAGTAATTCAAAACACCTACATCAAGATTCCACACCAGAGCGACGAAGGGGCTAAGGAGTAAAAAGAATTCCTACTCTCCGATATAACTAGACTCTGAAATCAGTTTTCTTCTAGACTCGACAACGGCCAACTACGATCAAACAAGGGGGCTCCTATGGTCGGTCAAGGCTGTGATACCAACTTGTCACGCCCAATATGCGGCCCTATCCTAAAGGAACTCGAAGGTCCCACCAAGGATAGAAGCGCATATTGGAGACGCTTTTGCAAGGTGGATATCATTACATCGAACCATTACATAATAGTTGGGGATACATACAAGAGACATACAATGCCACACGAATACAACAACATCATACATAAGAGCATCATCCGACTACGGATGAAACACACACAGAAACTCAAACGACATCCACCCTGCTAGCCTAGGCTGCCGACGAGGAACCTATCCCCTGAACGATGAAGCAGAAGAAGAACTCAAAACAATCAAGCATCACTCTCGTGTCATGATCATCGCATAACCTGTACCTGCAACTGTTGTTGTAGTAATCTGTGAGCTACGAGGACTCAGCAATCCCATTACCATGGGTATCAAGACTAGCAAAGCTTAATGGGTAAAGGAATGGATAAGTGGTGAGGTTGTAGCAGCGTCTAAGCATATATGGTGGCTAACATACGCAAATAAGAGCGAGAAGTGAAGCAAATAGAATGGTCGAGAAACTGGAAGTGATCAAGAAGTGATCCTGAAACTACTTACGTTCATACATAACCCGAACCGTGTTCGCTTCCCGGACTCCGCCGAAAAGAGACCATCACAGATACACACGCGGTTGATGCGTTTTAGTTCGAATCTGGAGTCAAGTTCTCTACAACCGGATATTAACAAATTCCCATCTGCCACATAACCACGGGCACGGCTTTCGAAAGTTCATACCCTGCAGGGGTGTCCCAACTTAGCCCATCACAAGCTCTCATGGTCAACAAAAGATATTCCTTCTCCTGGGAAGACCCGATCAGTCTTGCAATCCCGGTTACAAGACATTTCGACAATGGTAAAACAAGACCGGCAAGACCGCTCGAATGTGCCGAAAAATCCCGATAGGAGCTGCACATATCTCGTTCTCAGGGCACACCGGATAAGCTAAGCGTACGAGTACCAACATAACCCAAGTTGCCAAGGGACGGTCCCGCATGGTGCTCTGGTTTGGACCAACACGCAGAGGAGCACTGGCCCGGGGGGTAAATAAAGATGATCCTCGGGCTCCGGAAACCCAAGGGAAAAAGGCTTAGGTGGAAAATGTTAAAACCAAGGTTGGGCCTTGCTGGAGGAGTTTTATTCAAAGCAAACTATCAAGGGGGTCCCATACACCCGGCCGCGTAAGGAACGAAAAATCAAGGAACATAACACCGGTATGATGGAAACTAAGGCGGCAAGAGTGGAACAAAACACCAGGCATAAGGCTAAGCCTTGCACCCTTTACCAAGTATATAGATGTATTAATTAAATAAAAGATATTGTGATATACCAACATAAACATGTTCCAACATGGAGCAATCTTCATCTTCACCTACAACTAGCAATGATATAAGAGGGGCTGAGCAAAAGCGGTAACTTAGCCAAACAACGGTTTGCTAGGAAGGGTGAAAAGGTTAGGGGCTGACATGGCAATTTGGGAGGCTTGAAGAGCAAGTGATAGGTAGCACAGCATATCGATAGAACGAAGCAACTAACGTAGCAATGATAGTAGTGAGATCCAGGGTAGCGGTCATCTTGCCTAAAATCCCGCTAGGAAGAAGAACGAGTCCATGAAGAAGATGAAGCCATGAAGACGAACCAAGCGTAGACGAACGAATCCTCACGATCGCAACGAAACAAGAACTAACGAGAAGGAGCACATCCGGAAAGGAGCAAACCACATGGTAAACACACAACACATAAACATGACATGATGCTCAACCAAGTATGATGCATGACAAGGCTATATGACGCTACTCATGGCAATAGATGATGTAAACAAGAACAACACATCAAAGCAAGTTTAAATGAGGCCGGAAACAACATATAACAAATCCGGTAAGTCCTCATATGCAAATTTCAAAATTGGTCCAGATCTGAATAAACCTTATGTTCAAGTTGTTAAACAGCAATTTCAGATGTACCAAGATGATCTACACGAAATTCTAGTCAAATTACATATAAAGTTCATTTAGTTCGGAGCTATGGCCTAGAAGATATGAGCAAAACAAGTCAACCATGGCATTGATGCAAAATGCATTCAAACATCAAGCAAACACCCTCAAAACATGGATACAACATGATAAGATGAAACTACATGCAATTCTAAGCAAGTTTCATATAGAGCATGCTCAAAACGGAGCAACGGTGCAACACATACACTCCAAACAAGATATAACCACAATATGTCCAAAACAGCAAGTAGGCACTTTGCAATCATCAAAAGAACATGCTACAGGAAACATATGAGCACAAACTTGATATACACTTCATGTAAAGATAACATACTTCAAATATCATTAAAGGTTCAGGTTCATAGGCATCAAGATTAAACCAATATGATCAATGCAAAATGCAACTTAATAACACAGCAGCATATGCATGAGCAGAGTTAATATGATGGCAACTTCAGAGCAAGAAAGAGACAATCTACATCAAGTAAACATAGCAACCAAGGGCATGGAATCAAAGTACACATAACAAAGAGCAAATAACATCATGGCATCATAAACATATGACTCATGGATTAGTGGGAACCAACATGACAAGATCGAATAGTGAAACAGTTTCAGCAAGTTTAAAACAGGAACATTATGATAGCATGTTTGCAAGCATGGAACAGAGGCATATAACATCCAAAATTATCAAGCATGGCATGTGAACAAAGTACTCATAGCATAATTCAAAACATGTAATTGGAGAATCTCCAAACGAAACATGGATCACTCAATAACAAGCTCACAACAAGGCATCATGAAGTAAACAGGAATCTGAAACATTATATAAGCATGTTCATGGCAATGAAAACATACGCTACCGGACATATATGAGGCATCAAAAGGCATGGAATGATAGATCATAACATAGAAAACAAAACATGTCAACTAAGAATCTCCAGCTTATGCATGGATTAATTGGTAGCATCAAGCAAAGATAGCATCATGATTTGACAGAAACAGACTTGACAGAAAAGCAAGTAGCAAAGTTCACAAGCTTGATGCACTCACTACAGGGCATATAAAATAACATGGATTGCACCCATGTAAAGATGGCAGAAATATGCTTCTAGAACATGTAGACATCATTCTCATAGGATGCACACACAAAATGCAACAAAAATGACAAATCAGCAAGTTACAGCAGTTTTCAGTAGTTAACAGCAACATGTACTTTTGCAACAGAGATTAAGATATCAATATGCACCCTAACATGAATTAAAAGCACCCTAACATGTAGCGCATGAAGTTTAGAACATTATCATATCAATGTCATCATCATAGCATCAACAGAGACAAAGTTGTGGCACTCACAAGATGCACAAATGATGTTGACAAACAGCAGATTACAGCAGTTTATATGACATAGAAGTTTTGCAACGAAGGTTTAGGCATCAAGATGGACTCAAACAAGCATGCCATAATGCAATGAAATGAAGAGCATCTCACAATAAATATTTCTATATATCATACATGCAAAAATGGAGCTTCGAGCAGAAAGTTATGGCATGTCAAACATATGCACATGATGTTTAAAAATCTGGGACAGCCAATTTATACCTAGCAGAAAAAAACTGGACGACGGGATCCCAGGGACAATCGGAGCGGGATCGGGTGCGTGTTTCGTTCCTGGGATGACGGCGTGCAGATCGGAGCTCTGTGCGAGGTCGAGGACATGGCCGGCGAGGCTTGCAGCGGCGGGGATTGACGAATCCGGGCGGCGGGGCCCCTCCTCCGGTCGGATCTCGCCGGATCCGGTGCGGGGTAAGGTGGAGCGGCGAGGGACGGCGCGGGGCGAGGTCGCCGGAGGAGCTCAGGGCGGTGGAGCTCCTGACGGCGGGGCATGGCGGAGCGGGCGCGGGGTTGGCAACCTCCAAGGGCGGCGCGAGTGGAGGAAGCTGGAGGCAGGGCGAGGCGCGCGGCGGCGCGGGGGCGCGGCCCGGTCGGAGGCGAGGCACGGCCGGGCGGCGGGAGGCATGATGGCGAGGTTCGGCGATGGCGGAGCGGGCCGGTGCGCGGGGCGCGGCGGCGGAGGCGCGGGGCGGCGGCGGTCTCGCGCGGGCCTGTAATGGTCCTGGCGGGCCGAGGCGGGGCGCGGTGGCGGAGTACCACGTGGCGCGATGGGGTTGGCTGTGGATGCGGCAACAGGTTTTGTCCGGCACGGACGGACACGTACGGCGGCGTGGGGAGAGAGGAGCTAGGGTTTGGGGTGGTTTGATCCGCAAATGGAGAGGGGAAGATGTTTTTATAGGTATAGGGAGCTAGGAGAGTCCAACTAAGGTGCGGTTTTCGCCCACACGATCGTGATCGAATGGTGAAGAGCATGGAGGGGGTTTAGATGGGCTAGGTGGGCTGTGTGACTAGGTGCTAGGCTGGAAAGAGAAGGGGGTTTCGGTTAGCTCGGTTAACCGATGGGGCATCAAACAACTTCCAAATGGAACGAAATTTGACGGGCGGTCTACCGGTGATATACCAAGGCCACTCGGCAAATCTCGGCCCATTCCGAGAACGTTTTTCTCCCGCTCACAAATCAAGGTCTGAGAGGGGCGACGGGCGCGTGCGAATGTGGTTGGGCTCAGAACAGACAACGGAGAGAACCGGGGGAACCCGAACGGATGCATGTTTTGAAAAACATGCAGATGAAATGCAGATGATAACACAGCAAGATGCAACATGCAAGCAAATGACATGGCAACAATGGCGAATAACTGGAAGACACGTGGCGCATCGGATTTGGGGTGTTACATCACCGCCGGTTCAACGGACTTCACCGCCCTTTTATGAAGCTTCTGATCGCGCTTGCAGAGGCTAGTGATGAAGACATGATACTACCCACTGTTCAACTGCTTCGGGTGGCTCTGGTAACCTGATAGTTGTTGATGTTGACTCCCCTACTGATTATAACCACCCTGGTTGCCCTGACTGCCTTGATTGCCATGTCCGCTTTGATTACCTTGAAATCCTGAGCCAGAATTACCTCCACCATAACCCGGTCCATGAGGCCAGGGTCCTGAATCGCCGGACTATCCATGATCATATCGAAAAAGATCCGAGTTTTTGAACTCCTGCATAATGAAGAAATCCTTCGAGAGGTGCGTAGCTGGCTTTTCTCGCGTCCTGTGCCTTGGGCAAGGCTGATTTAACAGGCGCTCAAGATTGATACCTGATCCTCCGCCCCATAGGGGCGGTTTACCCTTACTACGCTGACCATTATCCTGCGCATTGGTGTTAGCCACAAAGTCTGAACTATTATCCGCTTTACGCTTACTATTGTTTACATGGCCCGTCGAGTTATGCTGCTGCCCTTTGGTGCTGCCGCTCTTCTTTCCCTTCCCCGACTTTTCATCGTCAGACTCAGGATCCTTGGTACTATCAGAGTCGGCATACTTAACCAGAGTTGCCATAAGTGTTCCCATGTCATTGCAGTGATGCTTAAGCCGTCCCAACTCCATCTTCAGAGGCTTGAACCGGCAATTCCCCTCCAACGTCAAGACTGCTTAATCAGCATTGATGCGGTCCAATGAATGCAATATTTCCGAAACCTGGCGCACCTAACGGGTTGTTGATTCTCCTTCTTCTTGGACACAGGCGGCTAAGTCCAATTTGACATGGGCTACTTGCACGTGTCCTTGAAATTCAGGATAAACCGGGCCTTTAGTTTGGCCCATGACCCAATGGAGTTAGGCGGCAAACTTTTCAGCCAAGTGCGAGCTGTTCCTTCCAACATCATGGTGAACTATTTAGCACATGCCGCATCATCCACATCCAACATCTCCATCGCCATCTCATAGCTTTCGATCGATGACTTGGTGGGTAAGTCAGCAGTGTAATTGGGCACTTTACGAGGACCCTTGAAATCCTTGGGCAGCCGCACATTGCGTAGAGCCAGGGTGAGACACGGCACCCCCAAAGAACTAAAAGCAATGCCTGGTTCCACTGAAATTATTGGACGAACCAGAGTAAGCTGACGGGCCGCGTTCTGTGCCGCTAACTCGGCTTCTCGACGTGCTCTACCATGATCCACCATGTCCTGAGCATTAGCACCACCACCAGCCGGGTTATAACCTCGAGGGTGGTTACGGTTCCGTGCACTGCTTGACACAGTCGGTTCATCAATATGCCTGTTGTTACTCCGGCTTGGGCGTGGGGTGGAATGAATCATGTCTTGACCATACGAATAAGCCTGCTGCTGAACCGTAGCCCTTTGAAGGAGATCTCTGGCCCACCATGTCTCAACCGCTACTGGAGACTCGCCTTCCATTGGAATAGCCACCAATCGCGATGCCACAGCAATCATGTTATCTAAAGGGGTAGAAAAGTGAACCGGTGGTGTTGGCATATACTGAGGCGGGTCATGGTTCTGTCGAGGCGCGGTCCGTCGTCTGTGGCTGATCCGGCGCTCCTGTCCCAGGTGCTTCAACCCGGTTTACTACTATCGGGTTACTGGTTCCTGCTCCTGGCATGTTAAAGAGATTCATTGCTTCACAAACCGGTGGTAGACGAAACCGATGCCTCCTCCTCAACACGTCGTTTGAAGCATTCTGATCCAGCATGAGCCGGTAATTTTTTGCCTGAATCCGCTATGCCTGAGCATCCAAAGCGGCCCGCTCCTCAGCCATCCTGGTTTCCTCAGCCTCCAAGTCCTCCTTGGCCTGAGCTATCTGATCTCGCAGCTTCGTGACCTCCGCGTTATGCTGATCTCGATTATCCGGGGTAACCTCTGTGGTCAACAATGTTGTCCAGGCGTCCAATAAACCAGACAGGACTTGAGCCGGCGGGCGCGCGGGGCCTCCTACCCTGGCTGCCGATCCGGAAATCATCACCGCCGCAGCTGAGGAGTGCTGCGTGGGCTGCATATCGGCCATGAAGATCACAACCCGGTTTGGCGGTTCAAGGGGGTCCGGAATACTATCGCCATCGGAACAGCCCCCAACCCGGCCATCTTGCAGTTGTTACAGTGACTCGGTCTCACCGGTGGATGATTCGCCATCAGAATAGACAACCGTCTCACCGTCAGATACCGGTTCATACTCCGCACCATTGATGAATCCTACGAACGCACGCTTCATGGTGGGCTGAACTTGGGCGGGGCTCGCACGCTCAGCCGTCTCGATGAGGTCGGCGCAGATGTCTGGCTCAGAGCCCGGTTCGCTGATCTTGCCAATGAAGACATGAATTGCTCCGAAGGGGAGCCGGTATCCGTACTCGATTGAGCCGGCGTTGGGGCCCCAGCCTACGTCATTGATGTAGAGCTTGCCGCGACGACTCTTAGTCATCTGGCCCACTGCGTATCCCTTGAGTCCTTTGAAATTTCCCTCTAAGAACTTGAAACCATCGTGATATAGCCCCACGGTGGGCGCCAACTGTCGTGGAATTGTCACGTCAGATGTCCTAGTGTAGGACTTAGTCGTGGAGCCATCGTAACAAGATTAGCTTAAAGGGGTTAAACCGGACAAAGGACACGGGGAGTTTACACTGGTTCGGCCCCTTGCGGTGAAGGTAAAAGCCTACGATCCAATTGTGGTGGAATTGATGGGGTTTCGATGACTAGGGAGCGAATCCGCTTTGCCTAGCTCTCGAGTTGTTGTTTCTTGTCCTTAAACCGCCATTGGGTCATCCCTTTATATACACAGGTTGACGCCCGGCGGTTTACAGAATCCCGGCCGGCTCATACACATGTCCGGCTTGGTTTCTACCCTATCTTACAACACAAGTTACACAGTATATGGCGGTTTATGTCTACGGGGCCTAATCCGCCTTTGGGCCCCGGGCCTCTAAATCTCTATAGTAAAGCGCCATACTCCTTGTCTTTGAAAGTGCTAGTTATCGACTAGAGGGGGGGGCGAATAGGCGATTTTTATGAAAGTCTTCAAAACATGGAAGTTTCGAAGACAAACAATAGAAATGACCTAATTGATATGCAGCGGAAGATAAACTACACTAAGCAAGCCATAGTCAAGTATGCGATAATGTGAAAGTACAAAGACTAATAGCAACTAGGTAGTAAGGATCAGGATGGAAGATAGTATGAAGCCAACAAACGATAGTAGTCAAACAATGAAGTCAAACAGGTACGACAAATAGGCAATGACTTCACGAAGACAAACACTAAGTAAAGGGAGAGAGAGGATAGAACCAGTCATTTGTTGAAGACACGGGATTTGTTGGACCAGTTCCGGTTGTTGTGACAATTGTACATCTGGTTGGAGCGGCTGAGTATTTAAACTCGAGGACACACAGTCCCGGACACCCAGTCACTGAGCACGCAGCTCAGGACACCAAGTCCTCACCGTATTCTCCTTGAACTAAGGATACACAGTCCTCGCCCAATCACTCTGGTAAGTCTTCAAGGTAGACTTCCGAACCTTCACAGACTTTGTTCACCGGTGATCCACAATGACTCTTGGATGCTCAGAACGCGACGCCTAACCGGCTGGAGGATTCACAGTCCTCAAGTATAATAAGTCTTCAGGTCACACAGACAAAAAGACTTCAGTGATGCCTAACACTCTTTGGCTCTGGGTGTTTGGGCTTTGTCCTCGCAAGGATTTCTCTCTCTCAAATGCTTCGAGGTGGGTTGCTCTCAAACGACAAAAGCCGTGCACTAACTCTGAGCAGCCACCAATTTATGGTGTAGGGGGTGGGCTATTTATAGCCACAAGGCAACCCGACCTGATTTGTCCGAATGACCCTGGGTCACTAAGGAACTGACACGTGTTCCAACGGTCAGATTTCAAACACACATGGCAACTTTACTTGGGCTACAAGCAAAGCTGACTCATCCAGCTCTGGATAAGATTTGCTCTCATTGTCTTTGCTCGAAGACATAGGATTTGGGTTGAGCATCACTTCAGTCACTCTGACTTAGTTCACTTGGACCCCACTTAACAGTACAGTGGTTCCTATGACTCAACTAAAAAGAAAAGGAAACAACGAAACCACACAGTCTTCGCGCTCCACAGTCTTCACGCAGTGTCTTCTCATGTCATAGTCTTCAATATGAATATCTTCTCATACCACCATTGTCTTCAATGTCTTCATACATTTTTAGGGGTCATCTCCGGTAGGTAAACCGAATCAATGAGGGACACTACCTGCGTTATCCTGCAATTCTCACAAACGCATTAGTCCCTCAACCAACTTTGTCATCAATACTCCAAAACCAACTAGGGGTGGCACTAGATGCACTTACAATCTCCCCCTTTTTGGTGATTGATGACAAACTGGTTGAAGTTTTCAACAGGGATAAAGTATGTGAAATTGTAAAGGATAGGGAACCATCTTCATAAGTAGCAAGGGCTCCCCTGAAGATGTGCATATAAGTAATTTGCTTTTGGAATGCAAATGCACATGGCAGGTTGTACTTGTGGAGATCCACTTCAACTTATGAAGATAATTCATCATGCATGAAATGATATAGCAAGTAGAATGACATTCATAATGAAAAATGGACGTCTGCAGAATGATCTAAGTGCGGAAGTTATCATCGCACATGCGGAATTTATCATCGCATCACAGTAAAGCAAATAAGTAGCAGACGACCATCAAGTTTAGGTGTTACAACTCAAAGAACCAAATGTTTTAAAAGGCAAGAGTTGTAAGCACGAGGCAAAATATAATGCAACCGCCCATATGAACCCGCTTGAAGACTTTCAACTCATACGCTTCTCCCCCTTTTGTCAGTAAGGACCAAAAAGGTTTGAAGACATAGAGCATCTACTCGTCCTCATGAGTAGGTGAAGCAGCAGGGTTATTGTCGTTGGTTGGCGGTGCAGACGAACTTGGTGCAGTGTCGATGCGTGCAGTAGTAGGAGGTGGTGAAGTAGCATCATCTTCATCATCGATCACTCTGGCATTGACAGTTGCCGCGGAGGAAGAATATTTAGAGTCTTCAAGAGATGGAGTGCGACGTAGGACAGCAGTCCATGGAGGAGTGGAGTCAAACTGGAATCTTTCATTGAAGCCATCGTCTTGAAGATCTGCTTCAGCACTAAGCAGGGTCAAGCTCTTCCATGATCGCCGGCAAGTCTCATGAGCAACAAATGCATTCTTGGTGGCAAGGTTTCGAATGCGATTGACATCCACCAAGAGGCTTTGCATCTGTCTCTTGAGCCAAAAGTGATGTTTATCCTGTTTCTGATGAAGGGCCACAAGAAGTTCTCGGTCATTGAAAATGCGAGAACGCTTCCGAGGCCTTTGGGCAATGGTGCTTTCAGTGGCTTCAGTAGGTGCTCGATGAGGCAGACGAGTATTTCCAGCCAATGGATAGATTCGTGTTGCTGCTTGAACACCATTAATGGGTTGAGTGAAGCTTTGGTTCTCGGCATTCTAAAGACAAAGAGGCTTCTTGGCAGGGTCAGAGTATATGGCTTCAACTGACATATCAACCTCTGGTAAAAAGATCAGATGATTGCGAGCAGATGGTTGATAGTTGACAGATGAGTGTCGCTTGATGAGGCGCATGACCCATGGAGCATAAAACTTCAGACCAAACAGATCAGATCCAGAAGCAGCAAGTTGCCTAATGAAGAATTCTTGAGTATTGAAGCTGATGCCATTGAGAATGTAGAAGACCAAAGTCTTCATAGCTCCATCAAGCTTGGCCGCTGATGAATGTCCTTTGATAGGCCATAGAGTTCGCATGATAATATGATATATTGTGCGTGGCAGATACTCAAGGTCTTCAACAAAGAACTCTATTGGATATTCAGTGTCAGATGGCAAGGGCTTCATCATGCTCAACATCTGGCTCAAGTTGGGTTCTGTCTTATTGAAGATGCTCTCCAATGCATTGTGGTGTAGCTGACAATCAGGTTCATATAGCTCTCCAGGAGTGGCTAGCCCTGTAAGCTCAATGATGTCAAGAGCTTTGGCTTCATGATGAATGTTTCCGGTCATCCACTCGAGGACCCATGTCTTGATATCTCTATTGTAGCCGCGAATGTGTAGAGTAGCATAGAATTGAAGCAATAGCTCTTCATTCCAGTGTTCTTTGTCTGTCACAAAGTTGAGCAGACCAGCATCATGAAAGCAATCAAGTGCTTCTTCTAAGCACGGCAGTCCAGCAATGGCTTCAGTGTCAAGGCACACATGAGGGAAAATGCGCCCTTGATCATATAGAACACAGGAGTAATAGCTTCTCTGCTGATAGCTCCAGAACCGATCTAATGATATCCTTGGTTTGGAGTAGGGGTTCTTGGCGCTATCAAAGAAGGTATTTTGGCTTTTGAAGCCATTTGCATTGAAGGACCCTGGTGAGTTTGCAGTACATGGAAACCTTGGCAGTCTTGGCTTTGGCTTCTGGACCTGAGGCTTATGCTCAACATGATAATCAAATTGAGGTCCAGAGGCAGTAGGCGGAGGTACCAGAATGGGCCATCGAACAGTGGTTAGCTGACCATGACTGTATGCTTGCTCAATTGTATGAGGCCTTGGTGGCGGAACAGGAGCAGTGGCAACAGTTGAGGCTTCAGGCTGCACAACAGGTGCTTCGGGAGCAGTTACCTCATTAGCTTCAGGTGCAGTGGCCTCATTAGCTTCAAGCGCAGTGGCCTCATTAGCTTCAGGCACACTGGTTGGTTCAAGCTCCACATTAGCGTCAGCCATGACAACGTCATCGGCTTCATTGGCGTTGGTGGTGGCAGCTTCAACATTTTCAACCTCCTCTTGATGAACAGGAGGGTCGGGCACTGGCATGTTCACATCAGGAATAGCTTCTTCAATAACTGGGGGAGTAGGGACACGTACGACTTCTTGATTCTCTTCGGCTGATGCAGCCGGAATGTCTTCAGCAGCTTGGGCTTCAGACATGGAGACATTCACAGTTGGAGTGGGTTCATAAAATACTTGACGTGCAACAGGTTGGCGTTGCACTTCTCCTTCTGGAACGCTCGACAGAGGGACTTGAGGCCTTTGTCCTTTGCGAAGCCTGCGAAGTGCTGGCAACGCCTTTGGAGATGGAGTTGGTTGGGCCTCAAAGTCTTCATCTTCTTCTTGCACGGGTGGTGTAGCTTGTTGTTGTTGTTGTTGGGGAGTACTTGGGGAGTCTTGTTGCTGTGGGTGATCAGCCCACGATGCATCCTGAGAAATTGGTGTCAGAGGACGACCAATGCTAATGAGTTCGCTGTTCGTAAGAACAGGCGATGATACCATGTTGTGTTCGATCTGAGGAAGAACTTCATCATCTTCAACATTATCATCATGACCAATGTATTTAGCAGCGGTGGGTTCAGCTGCTGGAATATCTTCAGCTTCATGAGCCTCTGTGGAAGCAGGCTCATGAACTATCATCCTTCTTTCTTGATGTTCTGACGCAGGGCGAACCACTGAAATGGGTTCAACAACTAAGGGCTCTGTGGGAGCATCCCTAGTCTTCTTGGTCTTGTGCTTCTTCTTGGAGGGAGCAGCATCAGAGGCTTCAGTATTCTTCCTCTTTCTGGCTTCAGCCTCGGCAGCCCTCGTCTTCTTCTGTTCTGAAGCGGTTGTGGTGACCTTTGGCTTCGAGCCAGTCATGCTGCTTGGGAAGATAATGCGAGGGGCTTCTTGGCTTGAAGGTGCAGGCTGGTCAGCAGGAAGCTTCTTCTTTTTCTTTGCAGCCATCCCAGGGTCAATGCCAGGACAGACAAGTGACTTGTGCTTCTCAGCCTCATTGTAGGCAAGCACACACTTATCAGCCAAACTCTTCATGCGCTCGCGAGAGCCTTGAGCTTCTTGGCGCTTCTTCAGAAAAGCTTCTTTAAGCTCATGCAGCATGACCTTGAAGTTTCTGACGTCTTGAACACTGAGCTTTGCCACATGCTTCTTGAATTGAGCCTTGTCATAATCAATTTTGTTCTTCAGCTCAACGATGCGCTGAGCAAGAGCTAGCTCAGAAGCAATGGCGCCATTGAAAGAGACGCTGAGGCCAATGGGAAGCGGCAAATCTTCAAAGCTTAGATTGGGGGTGTCGAACCACTCATCAATGAAGTTATGGATGATTGCCACATCAAAGAGAGGCAAGTTGTTGAAGATTTCTGCTTCTTCCTTGCTCTTTATCAGTTGCTCAAGGGCATCATCAGCAAGATCTTCATCACTCGATAGATCAATGGGTTCTTCGCGCAGAATGGCGGCAGGAGTCAAGGCTTGATCAGTATGCCTGACAAGTTGCTTTTTCTTCTCCGTCTTCTTGGAGATACGGGATTGATCTTCAGACTGCACACTGGCTTCAGGAGGTGCAGTGGCCAGAGGCTTCGCACGTAAAGCTTTCGGAGGTGCTGATTTAGAAGCCTTTAGCTTCTTTTGCTTCTGCGGCTTCGGAGGAGGAGCTGGGGCTTCATCAGTGTCAGCATCATTATCAGAATGATCTACTCTGGCACCCTGAACCAAGATGTAGGTGATGAGGCCGTCAAGGTTAGAGAAGGGGCCGATGACATTAGGTTCTGCATCATGAGAGCCGTCAGCACGAGGAGCAGAGGGACCAGGGTTGAAGTCTAATCCCAATGACTTCTTGTTTTCCTTGGCCGAAGCCTTTGTGTGCTGGAAGTTGCGCTTGAAGAGAGCATCATCACGACACCAGAGTAATGATGTGGGATCGGCATTCTCAGGCTGAGGTCCACAGACCATGCTAGGATAGAAGTCTTGTGCAATAGCTTCAGCTCTATTCTTGGGTTGAAGGCCTCGATAGAGAATATCGCCCCAAGGACTCTTGATAGCATTCTTCTCTGCATATTCCTTGGTCACGAATTTGTACTTGAACCATTCTTCAGCCCAATAGCATCGAATCCATTGGATTCGTGTCTTGCGCTGATGATAAGTCTCTTCAGGATCTGTCTTGTAGAGCTTTGCTAGGTCATCAAGCAGATCTTTGGATGTTCCTTCTCTGCGCTGTCTGCCACCCTTCCTTGCTGATTTTTCTGCAGCCATGAACTTGAAACTGAATGGCTTCAACACGTTCATAGGCTTCAGAGACTTACGCTTGCTGGTCAAGCAGGAACTGGCTTCAGGAGAATTGATATGATGCTGTAAGTATTCTGCAAATGAATGCAGACTATGAGAACCAAGGGATTCTCCCACGGACATGTACCTGTGACAGCATTAGAGATGCGAGGGAAGGGGAAGAGGTCATATGCATTCTTAGAAGATTTTGAAGATAAATCAGTTTGAAGACATTGACCTCATGATGCGAAGACATTCACTTATATAGGTGAGTTGGTTCCAGATTTGTACCAATCCGTGAATAAGTACAAGTGAGGAATCAAACTAGACAGGAAATCTAAGTGAATTGACTAGGCAGTATGAGATGCAGACAGAATAGATCTAACATTGAATAGGCAGAAACCACTTTCGGTAAACAGGATGAATCTTGAAGATCAAAAAGGTGGTAAAAATAGAGTTATAATTACCGCACGAAGAACTGCTAGATGGGATGAATAGGAGACCGAGCAGTTCAGCCCACCGTGCCCTAACTTGGCGACGGAGGACACCTACGCGATGGCGGAGAGGACGATGTCCGCGGCCGGCGTGAGGACGGCGTCGGAGAAGTCGCGGCAGCTAAGCGCTTCGTCGCCGGCGTCGTCGAGAGTTAGCGGTGGCGCTAGGGTTTTGACGAGGTGGAGAGGTGGAAGAAGGATTTCTTTACCGCATGGGACAAGTATTTATAAGTAGGTGAGCGGCACAACGCAATTACGCTGGTGCCCCTGGCGGTTCACATCTGAGGGGCACGTGGCAAGCATGCAACATACTCAGAGTTGTCCCACGTTCCCATGCCCGCCAGGCATGTCGGAGAGTTGTTCTGGCTTCTCCGGATTTCAACAATAAATATAAGTCATTTAAAACAAATTTAATGTTTGTCTCTTTGCCTTCTGCTGACTAGGACGCAGAGAAGACATTCGACAATTTCAATAGAATGCATATGATTTGGACAGATAGAGTTTGAGATAGAAAGCATAGAGAGGTTAGGGTCCGATCACATTCACTTAGTTCAGAAGATTCAACTTGAGGACATAGCTATAAGTGAATGATGTAGAGGACAGAACACGAGTATATTCATATATATATCAGAAAGAAATCAAATCATCAAAGTGCAGAAAATCATGAAGATAAATTGAAACTGAAGACAAACCAAATGCGAAGTCTTTGCAAAATAACGCCATGAGTGAAACACTTCAAATAGAGAAATTTGGTGGTGGCGTTACCCACCGTATAGGAAGTATTAGACCCAGACACGGCGCACAATTATCGTGGCGCTCCGAAGTCAAATTCCATGTTAATGTATTCACACTCAGAGTGTAAATCTTCATTGATTGAAGATATACATTACTTTGTGTGTTGCACATCTAAGTCATCAACATGCATAAGTGTTAGGATGTGTGCCTGATCACAGGACATTAGAGGATTCCAAGATATTTAGCTCACACCGTAACTTGCAAAACCTTTTCTCATCCAAGGGCTATGTGAAGATATCTGCCAGTTGCTCTTCAGTGTTGACGTGAATGATATCGATATCTTTCTTCATGACATGATCTCTGAGAAAGTGATGACGAATTTCAATGTGCTTTGTCTTCGAGTGTTGGACTGGATTGTTGGCTATCTTGATGGCACTCTCGTTGTCGCAGAAGAGAGGTACTTGTTTCAGGTTGATGCCATAGTCCTTGAGAGTTTGCTTCATCCATAGAAGCTGAGCACAACAGGATCCAGCAGCAATGTATTCAGATTCAGCAGTTGAGAGTGATACACAATTCTGCTTCTTTGAAGACCAACAGACAAGTGATCGACCAAGAAAGTGACATGTGCCTGATGTAGACTTGCGATCCACTTTGTCACCAGCATAATCAGCATCCGAGAATCCAATCAAATCAAATTTTGAGCCCTTGGGATACCATAATCCGAGTGTTGGGCTGTAAGCCAAATATCTAAGAATTCGCTTCACAGCTAAGTGATGTGATTCCTTTGGTGCCGCTTGGAATCGAGCACGCATGCAAACACTAAGCATAATATCTGGCCTAGATGCACATAGATAAAGTAAAGAACCAATCATGGAGCGGTATACCTTTTGATCGAACTCTTTACCATTGTCGTCGGGACCAGGGTGGTGTTTGGCTGGCATTGGCGTCGTGTAGCCTTTGCAGTCTTCCATTCCAAACTTCTTCAGACAATCTTTGAGGTATTTTTCTTGAGATATGAAGATGCCACTGCTTTGCTGACGAATTTGAAGACCAAGGAAGAACTTCAGTTCTCCCATCATGGACATCTGATATTGCTCTTGCATCATGTATCCAAACTCATCACTATACTTCTGGTTGGTGCAGCGGAAGATAATGTCATCCACATATATTTGGCACACAAACAGTTCGCCATCATATGTCTTCGTGAAGAGTGTGGGATCGAGGGATCCTGGTTTGAAGCCTTTGCTCTTTAGGAAGTCTTTGATCGTATCATACCATGCGCGAGGAGCTTGTTTGAGGCCATACAGTGCTTTGTTTAGCTTGTACACCATATCAGGATGTTTTGGATCTTCAAAGCCAGGTGGTTGAGCGACATATACTTCTTCTTCAATCTTGCCATTGAGAAATGCACTCTTCACATCCATTTGATATAGCAAGATGTTGTGATGATTAGCATAGACTAGCAGTATGCGAATAGCTTCAAGCCTAGCAACAGGAGCAAATGTTTCATCGAAGTCAATTCCTTCAACTTGAGTATATCCTTGAGCCACAAGACGTACTTTGTTTTTGACGACTTGACCATGCTCATCTTGCTTGTTTCGATATATCCATTTTGTTCCAATAATGTTATGCTTGCGAGGGTCAGGTCGCTTGACAAGTTCCCGAACATTATTCAGCTTGAACTGTTGAAGTTCTTCTTGCATGGCTTGAATCCATTCAGGTTCCATAAAAGCTTCAACAACTTTCTTGGGTTCTAATATTGACACAAATGAAAAGTGCCCACAGAAGTTTGCTAGCTGTGTTGCTCTTGAGCGAGTAAGCGGACCAGGCGCATTGATGCTGTCGATTATCTTCTCAATTTGTACTTCATTTGCAACACGAGGATGAACAGGATGAAGACTTTGCTCTTGCTGATCATTGTCATCATTGGGAGGATTGTCTTCGGTCTGAGCATTGTCTTCAGGTTGATTTGGTGCAGAGATGATAAGTTCCTCTTCAGGTTGTGCTTCAGAAGGCATGATTTCGCCAGTTCCCATCAGCTTGATAGATTCGCTTGGAGGAGCTTCATCTAGTGTACTTGGCAGGAGTTCTCTTTGTGAACCATTGGTTTCATCAAATCTCACATCCACAGTTTCGACGATCTTGTAGAGAAAGAGGTTGAAGACTCTGTAGGAGTGTGAGTCCTTTCCATAGCCAAGCATGAAGCCTTCGTGAGCCTTAGGTGCAAATTTTGACTTGTGATGGGGATCCTTGATCCAGCATCTAGCTCCAAATACTCTGAAGTAACTGACATTTGGCTTCTTGCCAGTAAGGAGCTCATAGGATGTTTTGTTCAAAAGCTTATGGATGTAGACACGGTTGATGATGTGACATGCTGTATCAATAGCTTCAGGCTAGAACTTTCTTGGTGTCTTGTATTCATCTAGCATTGTTCGAGCCATCTCAATGAGGGTTCTGTTTTTGCGCTCAACGATGCCATTTTGCTGAGGTGTGTATGGAGCAGAGAACTCATGAGTGATTCCCATTGTATCTAGATACATATCAAGTCCTATGTTCTTGAATTCAGTGCCATTGTCACTTCTGATATGCTTGATCTTCACACCATAATTGTTCATTGCTCGATTGGCGAAGCGCCTGAAGACATCTTGCACTTCAGTCTTGTAGAGAATTATATGAACCCATGTGTATCTTGAGTAGTCATCAACAATGACGAAGCCATAGAGACAATCAGTTGTTGTGAGGGTGGAGTAGTGAGTAGGTCCAAATAAGTCCATGTGTAACAACTCGAAGAGATGAGATGTTGTCATGATTGTCTTCGAGGGGTGCTTTGCCCTTGTCATCTTTCCAGCTTCACAGGCACCACACAAATGATCTTTCTTGAACTTGACATCCTCGATGCCAATGACATGCTTCTTCTTGACGAGTGAGTGTAAGTTCCTCATGCCAGCATGTCCTAGCCTTCGATGCCAGAGCCAGCATTCTGAAGCTTTTTTGAGAAGACATACGGCAAGTTGTGGTCCTGCTAAGAAATCTACCATGTATAGATCATCTTTCCTATATCCTTCAAAGACTAGAGACTTGTCAGATTCCATTAGGACAAGGCAACGATATTTTCCAAATAGCACAATCATGTTTAAGTCACAAAGCATTGAGACAGACATTAAGTTGAACCCAAGGGATTCAACAAGCATCACTTTATCCATGTGTTGATCCCTAGAGATTGCAACTCTACCTAGACCCAATACCTTGCTTTTACCAGTGTCAGCAAATGTGATTTGACTCTTGTCGGATGGACGTAAGGTTGAGTCCATGAGAAGACTTCAATCACCAGTCATATGATTAGTGCATCCGCTGTCAATAATCCATTCTGAATCTTTTGGTGACATGCCCTATAGTGTAGTTAGGAGGATAGGCTTCACAAGGTATGTTGTGAAGCATAAGCATTTGACGCACACTAGGATTATCACAGCTTAGATTAAGATTAGAACACACAGTATGACAGATAAGAGATTCATATGTGGAATACATAGTAAGTCATTTTATCATGCCTCCCTTTATGTTTTAGGTCCCCAACAATAATATCGGACGCCTTTGATTGTTGGCTGGAGACCACATTCTGCAAAAGAGAGTTAATTCTTCTTCACCACCAGGGGTGGCTTAGAAGCAATGAGTCTAAGTGCAGCATCTGAGAATTTCGGCTTTGAAGCCCTAGCAAATAGCCTTGCAGGAGATGAATGATACTCATGTGAATAAGCAGAAAAGTTCTTAGTTCTATGAACATAGCGGTTTGAAGACACATGCTCATATTCATGAGTCTGAGTATGATTTCCCTGCAAAACATTGACGTTAGGGTGACTCAAGTGAGTCCTGTGTTCGTATGAAGCCGTTGGACCATATGATGCCTTTGGTCTGGGGTTTGTCTTCTTCCCTGGTGGTGTCATGATGACATTCACTGGAAGATTCTCAAGGAAGCTTTTGGGAACCTACATCTTCTTCATAGGAGGTCCATTCCTGCAGTTAGTACCAATATACCTGGCAAACACTTCACCATTCTGATTTTTGAACAGTTTATAGTTTTCATCAAAGGATTCATCAATGATAATAGGATTAGCACAGGTAAATCCAGATAAAGTGGATGGATCCACTGAAGGTTCCTTTGCAGCAACCCAAGTGGTTTTGGGATACTGCTCAGGCTTCCAGTAGGAACCATTAGCATTCATTTTCCTCTCGAACCCAACACCCTCTTTCCTAGGGTTTCGGTTTAGAATCTGCTTTTTGAGGACATCGCAAAGTGTTTGATGTCCCTTCAAACTTTTGTACATCCCTGTTTCAAGCAATGTCTTCAACCTAGCATTTTCATCAGCAATAGTAGTGGTATCCTCCGCAGAGGGGTTAGTAACCACATCAGTAGTTGAAGACAATGAAACAGTAGCAGTAGTGGAACATTCAGCAACAGATGTAGTGTTATCACGCTCAATGCATTTTAGACATGGTGGTTCAAATCCATTCTGTGTAACGCTGATTTGTTGAGCAAGTAATGAATCACGCTCCTTCTGAAGATCTTCATAATCCACTCTTATCTTTTCAAGGTCTAGCTTTCTTTGAAGACATTCAGAAGAAAGCTTCTCATGATCAGATAAGAGAGCATTATGTTGATCTTGAAGGGCGTCAAACTTGGCATGAAGTCTCTGAAGACTATCAGCCAAAGCTTTTGACTGATCCATTTCTTCACCCAACATATCATCGCTCTTACTAAGCATGTCTTGAACCTTTTCCAAGATTCTTTGCTGTTTAGTGGCAAGGGAAGCAAGCTTGTCATAACTGGGGCCAAATTCATCACCTGATTCATCATTGCTAGATTCAGAGAGATAGCATTCAGTTACCTTATCACCCCTTGCCATGTGGCATGATGAGGATGATGATAATTCAGGCGCAAAGGTCATCTCCTTAAGAGACTCCTTGTAGTCCTCAAACCATGGATCATGACGAGTGTGATGACCTTCATAGACCTCAGAAAGCCGGTCCGACATTAGCTTCGCGTGATTGAGGTGCATAACATTCCTGAACTGATTTCGGGACAGATGAGAACAGATGATATCCTTCGCCGTAAGGTTCAATAGAGTGTACTTGCGAATGTTATCGGCCTCCGCCATCTTGCATAGATCAGTGAGGCCAATCTCAGTGACGGTCCACAGTTCGCTATCCATGGACATGAGTTGCTTCTTCATCATGGCCTTCCATCGGGGATACTCATGACCGTCAAAGGTGGGACAAGATATGTTCCTCAATCCTGCAGTCGACATAGCTGAAAATCCAGGTGGTTAAACCGAATCACACAGAACAAGGGAGTACCTTGCTCTGATACCAATTGAAAGTGCTAGTTATCGACTAGAGGGGGGTGAATAGGCGATTTTTATGAAAGTCTTCAAAACATGGAAGTTTCAAAGACAAACAATAGAAATGACCTAATTGATATGCAGCGGAAGATAAACTACACTAAGCAAGCCATAGTCAAGTATGCGATAATGTGAAACTACAAAGACTAATAGCAGCTAGGTAGTAAGGATCAGGATGGAAGATAGTATGAAGCCAACAAACGATAGTAGTCAAACAATGAAGTCAAACAGGTATGGCAAATAGGCAATGACTTCATGAAGACAAACACTAAGTAAAGGGAGAGGGAGGATAGAACCAGTCATTTGTTGAAAACACAGGATTTGTTGGACCAGTTCCAGTTGCTGTGACAACTGTATGTCTGGTTGGAGCAGCTGAGTATTTAAACTCGAGGATACACAGTCCCGGACACCCAGTCACTGAGCGTGCAGCTCAGGACACCAAGTCCTCACCGTATTCTCCTTGAACTAAGGACACACAGTCCTCGCCCAATCACTCTGGTAAGTCTTCAAGGTAGACTTCCGAACCTTCACAGACTTCGTTCACCGGCGATCCACAACGACTCTTGGATGCTCAGAACGCGATGCCTAACCGGCTGGAGGATTCACAGTCCTCAAGTGTAATAAGTCTTCGGGTCACACAGACAGAAAGACTTCAGTGATGCCTAACACTCTTTGGCTCTGGGTGTTTGGGCTTTGTCCTCGCAAGGATTTCTCTCTCTCAAATGCTTTGAGGTGGGTTGCTCTCAAGCGACAAAAGCCGTGCACTAACTCTGAGCAGCCACCAATTTATGGTGTAGGGGTGGGCTATTTATAGCCACAAGGCAACCCGACCTAATTTGTCCGAAATGACCCTGGGTCACTAAGGAACTGACACGTGTTCCAACGGTCAGATTTCAAACACACACGGCAACTTTACTTGGGCTACAAGCAAAGCTGACTCATCCAACTCTGGATAAGATTTGCTCTCATTGTCTTTGCTCGAAGACATAGGATTTGGGTTGAGCATCACTTCAGTCACTCTGACTTAGTTCACTTGGACCCACTTAATAGTACGGTGGTTCCTATGACTCAATAAAGAAGAAAAGGAAACAACGAAACCACACAGTCTTCGCGCTCCACAGTCTTCACGCAATGTCTTCTCATGTCATAGTCTTCAATATGAATATCTTCTCATACCACCATTGTCTTCAATGTCTTCATACATTTTTAGGGGTCATCTCCGGTAGGTAAACCGAATCAATGAGGGACACTACCTGCGTTATCCTGCAATTCTCACAAATGCATTAGTCCCTCAACCAACTTTGTCGTCAATACTCCAAAACCAACTAGGGGTGGCACTAGATGCACTTACAGTCTTCATGGGCTTCAATATGGATGACTTGTTACAGGTATAACCCGGACCTACCTGGGCGGTTTATACTCAGTAGTTATATCCCCAACACCCTAGGAGTAGTAGCTTGGGATACTAGGAGTAGTAGCTAGGGATCGAGTGTGCGAGATGAACCAGAGAAAGTAAATGCAGAGAGATGAAATGCAAAAAATATGGAGGGATGTGTTGGTTGCTTGTATGTTTATTTTACCACGCCACTTATTACTGGGAGTAGTTGGGTTTTGTGATATGACGGCTTTACTGCTGCGCCACAAGCGGGGTGAGACTCCCGTGCAGCGCCGCCCTCTACACTAGTACTACATCGGTCGTGGTTTATCCCCCATTGAATTTGACTGAAGATTTAACTGACAAAATGTTAGTGCATGTCAACAAAAACGATGTCATTGGATTCGTATTTGAACATAGTTTTCAATGATATAATTTTAGGTGACATGGATCAGCATTTATCGTACTATATATAATGTTAGTTCAATTTTTTGTCATACTAATCTATAGTAAGGTGCCCGTGCATTGCACGGAAGAGTGAAATGCATTGATAGGGGAGTTGTTTATTTTGACAAAGGATGTGGGGGTCATCTCATGTGTAACGGGTATCGATAGGTTTCTTCGGATTTTATTTCATCTCTAGAGCTCACAAACATCCGGGTGAAATAGATAAAAAACTATCTTTTGCAAACAAAATCGTTCAACTGTTCAACCTGCATCCAAAACTTGTGAAGAAACAACAAGAAATAACACTTATTGTGCTTTGCAAGAAATGATCTTCAAGTATTAGTTTTTGAGTATCCATTGTTATACATGTTGGATACAGATGACATGGCACTTTCTTATAGTCAACAGTTGGCTATACTATTAAGTATTAACCACGCCCTTATACACTGTTGGTGTCAAAACCAGCGGATCTTGGGTAGGGGTCCTGAATTATGCGTCTAAGGTCGATGGTAACAGGAGACGAGGGACATGATGTTTACCCAGGTTTGGTCCCTCTTGATGGAGGTAATACCCTACTTCCTGCTTGATTGATCTTGATGTATATGAGGATTACAAGAGTTGATCTACCACGAGATCGTAATGGCTAAACCCTAGATGTCTAGCATGTATGATTATGATTGCCTCTACGGACTAAACCCTCCGGTTTATAAAGACACCGGAGGGGCCTAGGGTTGTATAGAGTCGGTTTGCAGAGGAAGGAATCTTCATATCCGAATGCCAAGCTTGCCATCCACGCAAAGGAGAATCCCATCCGGACATGGGAGGTAGTCTTCTGTCTTGTATCTTCATGGCCCATCAGTCTGGCCCATATCACACAGGCCAGACACCCGAGGACCCCTTAATCCAGGACTCCCTCAGTAGCCCCTGAACCAGGCTTCAATGATGATGTGTCCGGCATGCAGATTGTCTTCGACATTGCAAGGCGGGTTCCTCCTCCGAATACTTCAAAATAGTCCTCGAACACAGAAAACGTGTTCGGCTCTGCAAAACAAGCTCCACATATAGCCGCAAATAGTATAATATTAACAAGTCCCATCTACTGACATCTTTTGTAGTGAGACGCCACGTCTCTGCACGGTTATTATTTCGATCCGTTTTTTTAGCCTCCCACTCCATGTTTCGAGATGCGGTTTCTATTGGCACGTCTTGTCAAAGCAGAGATCGTGTCCCCTTATCACGGGATTCTCATCAATACGGGCGTGGGTAACACAACCGCTCCGTGTGCACGGTCCTTGGGGAATAGGCGAGTTTTAAGGTGAATGGGGAGGCGCTTGATACTCACTGCCTTTATAAAGAGATAAGGATTCACCCTTTCACCCATGCCTTCTTCCAATTCTCCGTCCATCCGCTTTCGGGCTCTAGCTCCCAAGCTTCCATCCTTTCTGCCCCCACAAAGCACTCCAACCATGTCCGCATCTAGAGCACAGGTCAAGTGGATGGCCTCCTTCATCAGGGAGAAGGACATCACGAAGCTCCGGGAGACGGGGTACTTGGCCCAGGAAATCGCCCACCGGCTTCCAACCAAGGGGCAGATCGTCCCCACCCCAGAGCCTAACGAGAGGGTGGTATTCATCTCTCACTTTGTCTACGGGTTAGGATTTCCCCTTCATCCCTTCGTCCGCGGACTCATGTTCTACTACGGGATGGATTTCCATGATCTGGCCCCAAACTCCTTCCTCAACATCTTGGCATTTATTGTCATGTGTGATGACCCACAAGTATAGGGGATCTATCATAGTCCTTTCGATAAGTAAGAGTGTCGAACCCAACGAGGAGTAGAAGGAAATGATAAGCGGTTTTCAATAAGGTTTTCTCTGCAAGCACTGAAATAGTAGGTGATAGATAGTTTTGTGATAAGATAAATAGTAACGAGCAAAAAGTAAATAAAGTGCAGCAAGGTGGCCCAATCCTTTATGTAGCAAAGGATAAGCCTGGACAAATTCTAATAATGGAGAAGGAGCTCCCGAGGACACATTCGGAATTATCGTCAAGCTAGTTTTCATCACGTTCATAAGATTCGCGTTCGGTACTTTGATAATTTGATATGTGGGTGGACCAGCACTTGGGTACTGCCCTAACATGGACAAGCATCCCACTTATGATTAACCCCTATTGCAAGCATCCGCAACTACAAAAAGGAGTATTAAGGTAAACCTAACCACAACATTAAACATATTAGTCCATATCAACCCCTAACGAAGCAACGCATAAACTAGGGTTTAAGCTTCTGTCACTCTAGCAACCCATCATCTACTTATTACTTCCCTATGCCTTCCTGTAGGCCCAAATAATGGTGAAGTGTCATGTAGTCGATGTTCACATAACACCACTAGAGGAGAGACAACATACATCTCATCAAAATATCGAGCGAATACCAAATTCACATGACTACTAATAGCAAGACTTCACCCATGTCCTCAGGAATAAACGTAACTACTCACAAAGCATAATAATGTTCATAATCAGAGGGGTAATAATATGCATAAAGGATCTGAACATATGATCTTCCACCAAGTAAACCAAATAGCATCAACTACAAGGAGTAATCAACACTACTAGCAACCCACAGGTACCAATTTGTGGTTTTGATACAAGATTGGATACAAGAGATGAACTAGGGTTTTGAGAGGAGATGGTGCTGGTGAAGATTTTGATGGAGATTGACCCCCTCCCGATGAGAGGATCGTTGGTGATGACGTTGGTGATGATTTCCCCCTCCCGGAGGGAAGTGTCCCCGGCAGAACAGCTCCGCCAGAGCCCTAGATTGATTCCGCCAAGGTTCCGCCTCGTGGCGGCAGAGTTTCGTCCCGAAAGCTTGCCCACGATTTTTTCCAGAGGGAAAGTGATGATATAGCAGAAGATGGACGTCGGAGGCCCACCAGGGGGCCCAGGAGATAGGGGGCCGCGCCCTGGGGGGGGGCGCCCCATGTCTCCTGGACAGGGTGTGGGCCCCCTAGCCTATTTGTTTTGCCCATAAATCCTTATTAAATCCAAAAAGTTGTTTTGTAGAGTCTCAGGTCTTTTGGAGTTGTGCAGAATAGGTTTCCAACGTTTGCTCCTTTTCCAGCCAGAATTCCAGCTGCCGGCATTCCCCCTCTTCATGGTAAACCTTGTAAAATAAGAGAGAATAGCCATAAGTATTGAGATATAATGTGTAATAACAACCCATATTGCAATAAATATTGATATAAAAGCATGATGCAAAATGGACGTATCAATTTTCGAGGCCTTCCTTCGCATCCCACCTCACTTTGGATTATGGCTGAAGACCTTCAGTGTGAAGCCGAAGGTGGTGGGTGGTCAACACGCAGACTATGGAAGCGCTATGGTGAGCAAGTTGTCCAACGTCACATGGCCCAAAGGTACCTTTCTGGAGACCGTCAAATGGTGGCAACAGCAGTGGTTCTATATCACAGAGCCCCGGGACACCACCTGGGCCGCGGCTCCCGAATTTAAGTCCGGGCCCCCGATGCGGCTCACCTCCTGGCTAGAGAAGGGCATGGACTGGTCTTCGTCAGATGAGATGACACTGCTGCAGACGCGCATTAAGAGCATGTTGGACAAGAACATCAAGCTCGTCAACATGATCCAGGTGATGCTTGTTCACCGAATCCTTCCTTGCCAACGCCGGGCTTGCCATTTGTGGGAGTTCGATCCGGCCAAGCACCAGACCCTGCAATGATTCTTCGATGCCATGCACGAAGATCTCTGGAAGGTGCTATTCAAGGCCAATGAGACGTGGCCGGAGACGACCGAGGACCGTGGGTACAATCTGACCCATCCAGCCAGTCCAGTAAGTTTTTTGTATTTCCAGGTGTATACTCCAGCTGTATATTCAAGGAAGAACTCTAAGCTTCTCCACTTGTCTTTTCAGGGCTGGACAAAGAAGGCGGAGCGGATCCAGTGTCCGGCTCTGCTGCCTGAAAACCCAGCTATCCCACTTCTGACGAAGATGCTGGTTCTGGCACCATACCAGGCGCCGGAGAAGGAGGCCAAGAAGAAGGCCAAGGAGACCAGAGGGGGTCTCCGCTGTAAAGGTACTTCGGATGCAGCGTCCAAAGAAACCAAAACCCACTCCTCCCCCGTCGAGGACGATGAGGAGGAGGAGGAAAGCAATTCTCCCCTTGAGGGGGGGGAAGAAAAGGGCGGCCTCCACAAATCTGGAGGCGGAGGCGTCCAAGAGAGGGAAGGTCTCCACCGAAGATAATCCCGCGCCGGAGACTGATAGCAGCTCCGAGTGGCGCCCCAGGGATAAGCCCCTGGCCGAATCGTAAGTACTCCAAGGCACTTATGCACATATATATCCAGCTCCTTTACTTCGTGGTATTTAACATGTTAAACCATGCGCTGCAGTCCGGCTCACGCCCACCCCCAGCGATCCTCATCTTTGGGGAATTCCCTGGATCCCAATGTGATGGACAGTGGGTCGCCGCCGCTGGCCTTCTCCCCCAAGGCTACGGACGACACCAAAGTGTTGTCCCAAAGGACCGTCCCAAGCCGGGGAGAAGCACAGGATATCGCCACGATGGCGCCTGAAGGTGATACCTCGGCTGCCAGACACATGGGGGAGCAGACCCCCCTGGCAACTGGTGATGGGGGCCACATCCAATTCGGCCCCCAGCTGAATACTATTCCCGAGACCCGTACATCTCTGGAATCAGGTAAGCAGCTTCCTTTGAAAGAAGGAGGTCCGCCTATCCCGCCGGTGACCTCCGTCCATCCAGAGGCACCGGATACTCTATTGGAAGCGCTGCGAGGTGCTTCCATTGTGGAGGAATGTCGTATCTTTATGGGTATGGTGATTAAGAGGGTGCAGTTTGCCAAGAGCGGACTGACCGAAGCCTGCGCCAACCTTCTAACAGGCTTCAAGGTATGTGACATAATTATACAAAAATAATGCCATAATATTGATAGTAGCCCCTGAGACTCTGTCCGGTGTCCGAAAAAGCCGGATAGAGGATCAAATAATTTTCATAGGAGACTAACCATACATGTCTATGTGAACAAGCAGGCGTCGATGCTAGCTGCGACCTCCCATTCTGCCGAAGTCTCCAAACTGAAGCAGAGTCTAGATCGGGCCGAGGAAGAGCTCGGCCTTGTGTAAAAACAACTAGAAGACAAGCAAGGTATGCCATGGCCTATTCATATCTAGAAATATATGAATAGTTCGTGTTGATCATGTAATCATGGTATTTCGTAGGAGCTGCGACTGAGGTGGAGTCCCTCAAGAATGCGCTGGCCGAGGCCCAAAAGAGAGCGGCGAAGGAACAAGACGCCCGCAAGAAGCACGAGGAGAGGGTCGGGGAGGTCCAGCAGGAGCTCCAGGACGCCGTAAAGAAATGCGAGTCCTTGGAGCGCAAGATTACGGACCAAGAGTCCGAACTTGCTAAGGCCCGCCGAAGCACACAAGAGGCCCGAGTTGAAGCCCACGACCCCCTCCAGGAAATCCAGGAGGCCAAGAAGATCACGGCGGGTAAGACCTTTATTATGCAGAGCAAATTTGTGAAGAAAAGGTACCTGTTACTGACCCAAATTTGGAGTTCTCCAGGAGCGTTTGTGGATTTGCCGCGTAGTGTTGCTGATGCTGCGGAGTTCTTCTGAGCCAAAGAGGGGAGCTCAATGGAGAAGCTGTTCTGGTCACAATACCTTGCGCCGGAGCATCTAGTGCCCTTTTGTGATCAGCTAAAATAGCTGATCGAGCTGCATAGGGTGGCTGAGTTGGCCATGAAGGATTTGATGATCCGTCTATGGCCTGCCAAAGCCATACCCAGTAGCTACTTCGGGCTCATGAAGTGGCTGGTCAATGCCTGCCCTCGGCTTGATGCCATCAAGCGGTCGGTCTACATCGAAGGTGCATGGATGGCCTTCGCCCGTGTCAAGGTGCACTGGGCGAAGATGAACACCGTTAAGCTCGCGGCCGAGGGACCCCCCATGGGCAAGGAGCACCGCACGTCCGAGTGGTATTTTGATAATGTCCTAGAGGGATCCCGCATTGTGGAGGGCCAGTGTGCCAAAGACATTATCTTTGAGTAATACATTCATGTTATCTAGTCCTGTATTATGGAACAAAGCCTATATGCAATATATTGCTTGTTTGTTGCGTGAAAATATCCCCTCATGTGCGGCTGTGTATTAAATCTGAGAGTTGGCCAGTCGTCGGCTTCATCCCCCACGTAGGTGGTACGGGGGTGTTCGGGTTGGAACCTAAACACACTTGACCCAAGAGTTTGGTCCTTGAAGGAGGTGTTTAGCGCAGCGATCCAGGCAATCGGACTATGTGGCTTTATCACCCTCACTTAGCCATAGGAGTTTGACAATAGGAGTGTAGGCGCAACCCCTAGTTAGTATTTGTTAATCCGGATTAGGGTGCTATAGACACCTGATCGGGTGGAGGCTGATCCATCGCATAATGCGAAAAAAATCGCAAGAGATTTTTAGCCTCGAAATAGCTGACCAGCTCTCGCCACATCATGACAGTCAGTTTTCGGCTCCCTCTACTGAGGTGTTTATCCGAATGAACTAGAAACACAATCGCAGTAGTTCTCCCTTTACTACCCTAGCCGATAGGACGGAACGTATGGTAGCAAGCGAAGGAGCCGGGCAACCCAACTATTGACAAAAGACATGATTCAGAGCCGATGCATATGATGCTATATTCGGGGCGCTGAACTATACTTGTAAAAAGTGTTCGGACTTGTTGCCATCGTATGGAGCGCAATGAAGCCCCTGGCGAATTAAGTCGTACCAAAATGTACAGGTGCAATTGATAAGAATAGCGAAATAAAAGGAAGTAGTAAGCTAGTGCCACATAAGTTGGGCCGCAAATTGTTTCCATTATAATTTGATTGATACGTCAAAGCGTATTTGTACAAATAGTGCGATAAGCAACATGGCTATTTAACATGCCGAGGCCAATGGGGAGCTGCGTGCCGGTCCTGAAAACAGGTAGAGTGGTCGTCAAGAAGACCACCTAGATATTCCACCATGCGTCTATGCTGCTTGCCGCCTTGGTACATCCGTCCTTCGAAAGGGTCGATGATCAGGCCGTCGTGAGGGGCCTGTGTAAAAGGAACCTGAAAAGGATAAAAAGAAAAAGGTAAAGTATGTGTGTCCAGGTAAGGTCGAGCCGTATGATGGACTACAATCAAATTATGCCTCTATCTCTGCCCATGGTATCTTGAGTGCGTACTTGCGTACGCGCAGTATGTACGCTGCCATTTGGTCGGGACTGGGACGGAGGCCGAATTGCTAGTCGAACTCCTGACAAGCTGGACTGTCATGCTGCAGAGTAGTCCAGACTCATTTGACAGTGTCCGGGAGCTTGGCTGCTGAATTAATATTCTGCTTGATAAGGCCACTCTGTACTTCCGCCGCCAGGGCCGCGGTGTGCTCCTCAGTACGGAGGGAGCGCTCCGTATTTCCATTGACTGCTATGACACCGCGTGGTCCGGGCATCTTGCATTTGAGATAAGCATACTGTGGCACCGCATTGAATCGAGCAAATGCAGTTCGTCCGAGTAGTGCGTGTTAACCACTGCGGAAGGGGATGATATCGAAGATCAAGTCTTCGCTTCGGAAGTTGTCCGGCGATCCGAAGACAACTTCCAATGTGATTGAGCCCGTGCATCGGGCCTCTACACCTGGTATTACTCCTTTAAAGTTAGTTTTTGTGGGATTGATCCTTGACGGATCGATGCCCATCTTGCGGACTGTGTCCTGATAGAGCAGGTTAAGGCTGCTGCCGCCATCCATGAGGACTTGCGTGAGGTGGAATCCATCAATGATTGGGTCGAGGACTAGTGCTGCGGAACCGCCATGATGGATGCTGGTCGGATGGTCCCTTCGATCGAAAAGGATCGGGCAGGATGACCATGGATTGAATTTTGGGGCGACTGGCTCTATCGCGTAGACGTCCCTGAGCGCTCGTTTGCGCTCCCTCTTGGGGATATGAGTAGCGTATATCATGTTCACCATTTTGACTTGGGGGGATTTCTTCTGTCCCTCTGTGTTCGGTGGACGGGGCTCCTCGTCATTGTCCTCACTTGGCGACCCCTTCTCCTAGTTCTCAGTATTTAGCTTGCCGGCCTGTTTAAAGACCCAACAGCTTCTGTTGGTATGATTGGCTGGTTTATCGGGGGTGTCGTGGATCTGACATGGACGATCGAGTATGCGGTCCAAGCTGGATGAGCCCGAATTGTTTCTTTTAAACGACTTCTTCCACTGGCCGGACTTGGAGCCACTGAATTTGGCGTTGACCGTCGTGTCATCGGTATTGTCACTGTTTCTTTGACGCTTGTGCCTGTTGCATCGGGGCTTGCCGTTGCTATTTCTAGCTTCAGAGGTGCTAGGTTCGCTTGCATTATTATTGCTACGGGCTAGCCAACTATCTTCGCCCGCGCAAAAGCGGGAGTGCCGTGAGGGCTGACATAGACTTCGGCTTTTCTTGGCTGAGGTGTCGGGCGAGCCATTCATCGTGGATGCTATGCTTAAAGGCCTCTAGGGCTTCGGCATCCGGACAGTCGATGATATGGTTCTTTTTAGTTAGGAACCTAGTCCAGAATTTCCTGGCTGACTCTGCGGGCATCCGGAGGTCGAACATATGTACCTTTGAAGTTTTCATGGAAGGCGTCTTCCAAGTCCTCCCAGCTGCCAATGGAGTTTTCAGGCAGGCTATTTAACCAGTCCCGAGCTGGTCCCTTGAGTTTTAGCGGGAGGTATTTCATGGCATGAAGATCATCCATGGGCCATATGAATATAAAGAAGAAAATCCTCAATCCATACCGCGGGGTCTATTGTTCTATCATATGATTCGATATTCATGGGTTTAAACCCTTCTGGGAATTCATGCTCCGTTACTTCATCAATGAAGCAGAGGGGTTGTGTGGCACCTCTATATCGGGCCAAGTCACGACGTAGCTCGGATCGAGTCCGTCTGCGGTTTTTGGCCCGGACGTGGTTATGCTTGTCACATCCGGCTAGATAGCCGTCGTCGCGCGCCAGGGCACGTCCCCGCGATCCATAGATCGATCTGGTTTGACCTGCTCTATTTTCTAGGTCCTGTCGCAGGTCATATGTATATCCCCAAGCTGTTGTGTGTCGACCTTTACGGCGAGGTAGAATTGGCTGGTGTTCGGCTTGAGTTGCCGTTTTATCCTGGTCATGTGGTGGTCGGTCAGCCGCGTTACGTGCTGATGGTACGGGATCAAGTGCCTCGTCATCGAATTAAGGTAGCAGTTTACGCTTCGGGTAACTTTTGGTTCGGTGCTCGAGGCCGTATTCCTCGGCTGCCAGGAGATTAGTCCACCTGTCGTTGAGTAGATCTTGATCAGCCTGCAGTAGTTGCTGCTTCTTTTTCAGGCTCCTTCCAGTGGCTGTTAGCCGGCGCTTAAAGCGCTCCTGCTCGAGGGGTTCCTCGGGCACGATAAAGTCTTCGTCGCCAAGGCTCGCCTCCTCCTTGGAGAGTGGAATATAATTATTGTCCTTCGAGTCTTTGTTTACGGCCTGTTCATCAGGGCTAACTTCCCCATCTTCCCTGATCGTCCTGTTCGGAGGTTGGCTCGACGGGGTTTTCTTGGTCTTCGGTGTCATCCGGAGTATCATTGTCTCATGTGCCGGTACTATTGTCTTTTCCACAATGTGATTGACATCGGCGTTTTGGTTGTATCTCAGGAGGTATCACTACAAAAAAATACACTTCCGTGATGATACGTGTTTGTCACAGTAGGTCGCGTTTTTGTCATGCATGTACATCCATGACAAATTTATGACAGAATCAAGATAGTCATACATGTGCTGCTGTAGAAGTGTTCCATGACATTACCAAAATTATCATCACGGAAGTGTCCACTTCCATGACGATAAATTGCACGTCACAGAAGTGCTTTCGTCAAGGGTGACCGACACGTGGCATCCACTGTAACGGAATGCCGTTAAGCTATCGGGTCGGGTTTTGGATCCGATAACCCGTTAACAGCCCCGACCAATGGGGATTTTCCACGTGTAAAATCATCATTGGTTGGAGGAAACACGTGTCGGCTCACCGTTGGGACAGATGTCATCCGCTCATTGGACCGAAGGCGCCTATGATATGGCGACACATGGCACGGCCCAACAGAGGCCCATTCCTGTGAAAAGGCCAGCCCGTTTGACTTGGTCAAAAGGTGGCGGGCCGGCCCACGGAAAGCCTGTTAACGGCCCGTTCGCATATAGCCCATTTACAGCCTGCTAACCCAGGGCCCATTACGCCCTATCCTGATTAGGCCCACTAGCGTCATCTGGGCTGTCCAATATGATTCAGCCCGTTTTAACTTCCGGCCCATGTGTGGCCCATGTCTTCTTTCGGCCCATATGAGGACCTTTGTAACTCTTGGCCCATTAACGGCCCGTGGTGAAACTGGCCCGTAATGAACAGTGTATCACTTTATACCCATTAATGGCCCGTTATTCCATTGGGCCGTTTCCAGCCCAAGTTATCTTTCGACCTTCTCAGGGCCCATTGATTCTTGGGCTCATTTGCAGCATTCGGTTACATACGGCCCGTTAGAGTCATTTTCTGATTGTGGGCCAAATTCAGCCCGTCGTTACAGTCAGCCCGTTTGCGGATCGTTAATACGTTGGTCCGTTTTCATGTCAAAAAAAACTCATTGGGCTGTTTTCATAAAGTTATCAAATACAGCCTATTAACGGCCTGTTATGGTCCACGAATAGTACGGCCCATGATTGGCGAAATGATGATACGCCCCGTAGAAGGCCCATGGATCCTACGGCCCATATGAGGCCCATGGATAGTACGGCCCGTAGAAGGCCCATGGATCGTACGCCCCGTAGAAGGCCCATGGACCCTACGACCCGTAGAAGGCCCACTAATCCCTAAGGCCCGTATAGAAGGCCGATGGATCCTACGGCCCGTATAGAAGGCCAATGGTCCTACGGCCGAATGAAGGCCCATGGATCATACGGCCTGCAGGAGGCCCATGGTTACAACAGTCCATGTGTTGCCATGATTATTTTGGCCTAGTTACCAAAAATAGGATATTGTGGCCACTAGAAAACACAGAAAAAGAACTGCAGTGACTACAAGCAAACAAGTAAACAAGACAATAAGGAAATAAATAAGCAAGCAATTAAGGCTAGCCTATTACCGCTATTACATATATTACATCCACTGGGCATCAAAGTTCACCACCAGTGCAAATATAGGGAACAAAGCAGCATATTACATACACTGGCCGTCAAAATTGGCCACCAGTGCAAATAAACGCGGCAGCAAAACAAGAGCATCACTGAAACAACTTCAGAAGAGCTCAAGAAACGTTATCCTGGGTATCCACCATGTTGGCAATAAGCTTAGAAAGCTGATTAGCTTTGTCCTGTTTGGCGCTAAAATCCTCCAACGCTTGCTGTTGCACCAGAAAGTATGCATCTGAATGCTCCAGGGACTTCTGCAGTCCTTCCGCTTCTTGTCGCAGCACAGCTGATCAATGTCTTTCAGCTTGTAGTTGAGACTCAAGAAACCGAACTGATTCAGACAGTGAGTTTGAATAGCTTTTGCAAGCGGTAGTGGCCAGTAACTCAAACACTAAACCAAGACATGACTTTGGGGTTGTCTCGTTGTCTTCAAGATAGTCTTCCTTAGCTGTTTTATCAGCTTTGTTGGAGACCAACAAGGATGTGTCACTATCCTGAACCTTATCTGCATTACTTCCTTTACCATTGCTTAATAAGGCACTCTTCCCCAATATTCTGTCAGCATTCTAAAAGAAGAAACAAGCAGACACATAACATGTTTAGCATGTACTAGTATATGAAACTCATTTCGGTGAACCAGTTCATTAGTAAGGTGGACAGGATTAAACTACCAAGTCTTCTATTGCCAAGTACTAGTACATAATAAAAGCATCAAACAAACATATATCTATGTCCTATGGTCACTGCATTGTCTTGCCAAATCAAAATAGAGACATGGTTGAAATCATATTAGTTCAAGACAAAGCAGCAGTGAAAGAATACAAAGCGTGGGAAACTACACGGCACAACAAGATTTCAGATGGGTACCACGGGTCTACATGTACAACAACACTACTGGCTATGTTGTGATGCTAGTAATGTGCATGATATGAAAGTCAACTATATACACAATTGAAATTGAAATCAAAAGAGCTATTGATAAGAGCAAACCTGTTAAAGAAACATGCGTGAACATACCTGCTGTGCCATTGGAGTTTCAATTGGATCCTTAAATTTAAAAATAAGTTTGTATCAGTAAATGCAGTGATACAAGAGCAAAGCAATCATAGTTAAAAAAGGCGCGCCTAAGCGAGTGTTTAAGCGCGCCTAGGCTCTAGGCGTTGGCAAAACGCATTGCGCATAACTACGCTTAGTATGTGGATAACTGCGCATAAGCATGCGCTTTGGTCAGTAAAGCGCAAGGCGGTGGCAAAACGCACAATTAATGCCTAGCGCTTTTTTGAACTATGATAGCAATGGAATCTTAGATTAGAACAGTTGTTCTTCAGGTTTAGGCACTTGTTCTACATGAACAGAGTACAGTAAGACGCAAGAATATAATACGTAAAAATAGAAAATGAGCTCATAGACCTTATCACATTCTTGGTTCGGGACAAGTACAGAACAAGGCGTTCCCAGTCATCGTCCGGTAAATGTGTCTCAGGAGAACGTAAGGGAATTTGATGAGTTTCTTTGCTGGTGAAGTACGTTTTCTTCAGGTAATTCCGATACTTCCACCAAGCATTCTTGAAGATAGCAGAGGTATTAACACAGGTTACCTCATCCTGAGTTTCCAAATCGGTCCTTCTCTATAGAGAAAAATGGGAAAATTTGTTGTATTATAACCATCATGGAGGTAGGATGTATGGGACGAAGCAAAGTAATTGCCACGAATAACATTACTTACACATAACTCCTGGACAAACACCTGCAACTGGCATTTTCCTTCATCTTTAGTATAATATTTCCAAGATGGGAAGATACGCACATACGATTTAACAACATCAAATGTGATAGATGCTAAACTACGAGTGGCTGGTTGTGCTTCCTCCACAGGAATAGGCGTACTAACTGGTGGAGTTGGGGTTCGCCATGATAGTACTGGCCCTTTGGGCACTGGAGCTGCCTCACTAACTGCTCTTTTTTGGGAGCTCTGTGGTGGAGATGGTGTTGTGTCAACAGGAACTGGGTTACTATCGGCTGGGGTTGGGGTTAGATTGGGTGAAGCTGGTTCTCTGTCCATCGTAGTAGGGGTACAATCTGTGAGAGTTTGGGTTATGTGTGGTACGGCTGGTTCTTGTGCATGTACAACTGGGGTGCTATCTCCACCAAGAGGTAGCACTATTTTGTTTGAAGACCGTATTTTTATTCCGCTAGATACTGGCATCACCCGCTCCAATTCAAATGGCTGAAAAACAGGAAACATAGTTGAATGTACAGACATTGTATGAGAGACAGATGCAATAGATAGTGTGGAAAAAAGAGGGCATGAAATAGTTGACATGTATATTGTTTAACTAAAACGGATAGCATGACATAATTTCACATATATGATGTCTATCTAAACTGGATAGCATAGCATAACATAATTCAAAGATATGATGAATAACTAAACAGGATCGCATGACATAATTCACCTACATGTTATCTAAGTAATCGGGATCGCATCATTTAATTCACATATGTGATTTATATGCTAAACAGAGGGCATTCAATATGATGTCTGAACTAAGAACATGGTGTTGAATATTGTGTATATGATGTCTGAACTATGCAATGCAAGACACCGTATGCATGATATGAGCAGTATAACCGTGCCAAGTTAGAGCATACACCTCAGTAGGGGAATAGGACTGGTCATCTGTCTCTGAATCCATCTCTGAGGAGCTATCGGGACCCAACAAGAGATCTGCTTCAACAGGTAGCACTGTCTGCTCTGAAGGCCTTGTTTTCACTCCAGATTTTTCCATCTCCCACCCAAATGGCTGATTCACAGGAAGAGTAGTTTAATGTGCAAACATTGTCGACAAATGGAAATGTAATGGAGAAAATGATGGGCAAGATATCATTCAAATATATGATGCCTGGTTAAACAGGATGGCATTGCACATTTCACATATATTATAGCTGGTTAAAAGACATGAGACTGCATAATTCCCATATATGATATAGAAACTAAACAGGTGGCATTACAGAACATGTCTAAACTAAGCAGATGACATATATGATGTCAAAAGTAGGCACTACAAGGCAACATATGCATGATATGACTAACATCATCATGCCAAGGTAGAGCAAACACCTTGGGGGTAAATAGGAGTGGTCAGCGGCGTCTGAATCTGCCTCAGAACAGATATCTTCCTCTGGATTACAATCTGGAGAGGGGTGGGGATGGTTGCCATTGAACCCACCATGGAGCGATGTCTGCATGACATTGTATTGTCGCGCAAAACTCTTCTCTTTTTCTATACATGTTCAGCATGACTATGTACAATATCTGACATGCATACGAAAACATATGGTGAGATTACGTAAGGAGAGCATGCAGAAATTTAAAGTGATGGTAACAACAAGTGGATGGATCCAAAAATAATGATAGCAGGCTGATGATTGCTTTAAATTAATAAAAAGACACATGATGATTGCTTTACTATTTGTTTCCCACCCAAGATGAACAACATAGGCATACCCTAGGTGAACCAGATATTACACAGACATACTATTCATTGCTGCCTCGATATGTGCCCCACAACTAATTTAGAACTCAAGTTTGAACATTAATTTGGACCTGAGTTGGGAGTCCAAGAGCTGAACAGGACGATAAAGTAGCAGGTAGTTTAAGCAATGCATAACATAAGCAGAAACAAAAGAGTGCGACCTCTCTTGTGGACCCGTGTACTCCTCAGGTTCATCTGTTGAGTCGATGATGGTGATGCCGTTGGGGTGTGGGTGCCGACGGCAAGGAAGGAGATCTGAGGCGGCGAAACACAATCAGGAGTCGTGATGTCTGGGTTGGTGGACGCTTCTATCGATGGAGCAGCTCAGGTGAGGTGGACGACGTCGCGGCAGGAGCAGGACAAACCACACAGAGTTCCCTTTGACACATACCTGTAACTGAAGTAATTCTGTAAGGGCTCATTTGGCTTGCATGATTCTTAAAACGCAGGGATAGGGAAAACACCGGAATAGGATAGGAAAATGCACATGGTAAACAGAGCATTTATAAACACAGGATTTCTGTCAACTTGGGTGTTTGGTTTACAGGAATTGGAAGAGCAGAGGAATGCAAAGAAACATGGCCAAAATAAAGAAAACCATATGAAAGCGTGTACAGTTAGGATGTTATTCTGGCACTAATGCACTTGGTCTTGTTTTCATGCATAGAATTTTGAAAAGTAGGTCCAGGTGGATGTTTTGCTTCATTCCTTTCAACAAAATGCATGAATAATTGAATAGTAGAGTGCCATTGGAAAATTCCCTATTGCTATGTTTTTCCGTTGAACCAAAATAGCTCTAATGGATCGACATGAATGTATAGTAATAAGTGATGCAACAAATGTACAACCTCTTTGCCGTAGCCGTGTCGACCTGAGCATCATTGGGTTGGTCGCTGAAGCAGTTGAGGCAGAGGTGGTTGTTGGAGGTGTGGAGGAAGATCTGAGGAATCTGTAGACGGCGTCCAGGGCACTGCTCTGTTGTGATGGATCGTTCTGTCGTTGGAGCAGCTCCGGTGAGCAGTAAGACGTCAAGGCTGAAGCAGCACAAGACAGACATCGTCAATCTCAAGTGGGATTCTAATAGCATCTCCAATAGATGATGTAAAATGGATGTAAAATTAACATCACCAAAAACCACCTGACTACAACAGATGAGGTAAAAACAGTTGAATCTGAACTTAACTATCGAAACTGAAATTTACTATGGAATCTGAATGCTACTGTCAAAACTGAATGCAATGGTAGCAGAGAGGCACTTGACATGTAGTTTAGGGAGGGCATGCAGTTCATCTTCAACATGCACATCCTTGAGCCGCCTGCCACCACCGGCCAAACCGCCGGCCCCAGCGTCGCCTTGCTGCCATGAAACAACTCGCCACCATCGCCCCGGATAGCCCTCTAGGCCCCCCCACCCTGAACTCTAAGATAGATAGTGGGGTACCTCTCCGGCGAGCCCCCGTCCCTGCTGCGGGTGGTTCTTCCTTAATTCCGGTGAGCCCCCCCCCAACCCCTGAAAATCGACTGACCCAAAAGTCGATTCAGTCGAATGAAGTGTGGCTTAATCGGAGTAGAGCAGCAGCACGAGCGAGGGGGGGAGCAGCAGCTGCAGCTGGGCCAGTGAGTGATCGAGCGAGAGCCGGAGCAGCAGCAGCAGATCTGGCCGGTATGCACTCTGCCACCGAAGGGGCCTCGCACTGGGGAGAGCCGCCGTGGAGATGTCGCCCGCGGCGCCGGCTTCAAGGTAGCCGCTCCATGGGGGTGCGGGATGGAGCACTATCGGGGCCGGGAGGTCAAGTTAAGGAGAAGGTGCGATGCGATGAGTGTACAACCTCTTTGGTGGCGCCGAGTAGGCCTCGGCTTCGTCCGAGGAGTCGGTGAGGATGCTGCGGTTCTGGTGGAGCAGGTTAAGGCGGCGCTGTGGGGATGGAGCAACCGCGATAGACAATGTGATCGTCGGAGCAGCTCCTTGGAGGTGGAGGACAGGGCGGCTGAACCGGCGGGACGATGAGATGGACGAGGATCCTCATCCGGGGAGGTGGACGAGGGACGTCGAGCTGTTGCGGTGGACGATGTCGTCGGGGAAGAGGCTCCGGCTGGGCAGCGGTGACGTGGCAGATGGAGGAGGGTGGGGTTTCTCGGCTGGAGTGGAGAGGTTATGGCGGCCTGGGATTTCGAATGGCGAAAAGGGGACGATGGGAGGGGGTGAAGCATGACTTAGGGACGCGCTTGTCCAAAATGTAGGTTGTGTTACAAAAGTACCCCCCCACCACCAATTTGAACTAGCGGCCCTTTCGGCTCAGGGTTAGAAGGGGGATTTCGCGTGTCGGGATTTGGCAGCTGGAGGGAGTTTTCGTGCGCGTTGTAATTTCAGGATAGCAAGGCGCGGGTTGTGAAGGCGCCAGTTTTGGGAGCACAATATCTGAATTTTCGGGATATAACAAGACGCGGGTTGAATTTTAGGGACAAGCCTAACGTGTAGTAATATTGTACTTGTACGTACCAAATCAATTCGCACTTCCCTCAACCAAAAAGAAAACGAAAAAAATAAAACTATTCGCACCACACAAAGAGAGAGTCTTGCCCCGTTTTACTATACAAATGCTATTCAAAGCTACTCCCTCCTTCCATCTATATAGGTCCTAATGCGTTTTTTGATGCTAACTTTGACCAAATATTAGAGCAATGATATATGACATGCAACTTACACAAACCACACCGTTAACTTCGTCTATGAAAGGTTCTTTCTATGATATAATTTTCACATTGTGCATGTGATGTACTATTAATCTTGTCAATAGTCAAAGGCGGTCTTAAAAATCTCATTACGCCCTATATAGATGGAAGGAGGGAGTATGAATCCATGTTATGTCTGATTAATTTTTTCCGCTTGCTGTATAATGCATGTAACCTACTCATACCAACATTTTAGTTCATTCCAAATGTCTATACTACCGCTGCAATTCGAACTAAATTTGAATTCGTTTCTCTATTTCAATAAGAATCTACAATCATGATTGTTGCCAACTTCAACCATCATTCGTGTATTACCTTAATAACACACCACGTGATTACTATAGAGATAGATATGAACTATGTGTACTACATGAACTCGAATTCTATTTTTTGAATACACTTGATGTTGATTCCAAATAATAGTACATTTGATGTACTAACTATATATTCATAATCTCAACCATGTTCCATACGTAGACCGTTTTTATCACACAAAGTATAGTGCCCCGCCCCCTACATTATGAGAAGTATTTAGACCTGAGTTGCAAAAGCCACACATTAGCCCAAATTATAATCAATGTTCTACATTATGATATCTTCTTCAAGTATCCGTATCCACCTTTTTATAATGAATTATGATCTTTGTTCGTCTTTTACACCTTCACGATCCTCTTCTATTTGTAGCTAGCTAGCGCAAACTTTCTATCATGCATGCACACGCCCGCCCCCCTCACACACTCTTAGCGTCCCCTCCATCGTGCACGTTCATTATTTCTCTTTAGGTCGTCCACCAGCGGTGTGTGTAGGCCCCCGGCTCCTTCTTTCTGGCACACACCGGTAGATATACCTCTCTAGCCAAGTGTGCCTACAACAAACACATATATACTTCCCCTCTTCTCTTCTCACCGTGCATGCCCCCATATGTCCAATACGATTCCACGCAGGTGCACACTCCCGCCCCTCTTTTCATTAATCACATGCTCGCACACTCCTCCCCCCTCGACATGGTAGGCCTCTCGCACCACCTCCTAGACACACCCTCTCCCCCTGTCTGCCTCTTCGGACCTTATTTGCTTCTAACACATGCAGGCGTGTATATGAACTGATCTCCCTACATATAGCCAGGTCGACTATAATTAGTTTTCACCAAGCACCGATACACTTACCTCGCTAGTTATGTCTCTCCTTTTCTCGGACACACGACGGTTGATCTTCCTATGTAGTTACGCATGCTTACCACAACCATGTCTTCTCCCCTCATCATCCTTGAATACCTCCCGCCCCGTCTCTCACACGCACGTGCATAGACAAACAAACATCCCCCGCCCTCTCTTATTGATATTGCACTCATACCCTCCGTTTGTCTAGCAGGCCTCTCCCACCATTTGTGAGACGCCGCTCCACCACCAACCCTCTGACGCTCTACCTTTGTCTTTTTCCCAACCTTATTCCTCTGCTACACATATCCATGGATGTCGATCGATCTCCATTAATACATAGCTAGGTCTCTCTCCTTCCCCACACATATACTAGTCGACCGGTC
>NC_041381.1:224355674-224433293 GCF_002162155.2 Triticum dicoccoides | reverse complement strand
CACACACACACACCGATAGTCGAATGATGTAGGTAGGTATCCATGCCACGGAGAAGAACTGCACCTCTGCCCTCTCAAATTCCAGTAGGCCAGTCGCCCTATATCTTTGACGTGGGCAAACACAAATTCGATGGCACTCTTTATCGATCGTGCAGCCACACACTTCATCCCTGTTTTCAATTCTATCGATATCTCACCTCCATGACTCCATTTCACACACATTGCATATGTTACATTTTTCTGATTGAGATATCATCAACACATTGCCTCTGTTTCGCACAAACCATCTCTCTCACACCCACCCACGTACGTACCTGCACCTAAAGAAGAAGTGCATGCAGGACGCACGTACTCACGTCTCGTTCTCGGCAACACCCGCGCGGGTACACGGTGGAGTTTGTTTCTATACGAAAAAGCAGCCCACGTGATAATTTGACGCGTGTAGCGGTTGTTTACTCAAAGGAGGGTCGGATACCACGCCTAGAATATAAAACGATTGCCATGGGGACAATGGAAAAATGGCTTTGTCTCTCGTGAGTCTCATCACACAATCTCACACAAGGCCACCGTGGCCTCTCTCTCTCAGCAATGGTCAGTGATCCAGCCGCATCCCGTCCGCCGGCGGAAAGGGAGGATGTGCATCGTCTCTCTATTCAACGGTGTTCAGGCAGCTCGTCCCGATCTGCGGTACCCATCGTTCTCTCTGACCAAGCTCTGGCGCGGTAGGGCCTTCGCCACTTGCTCGCTGCCGCAGTATGGGCAGATCCCGGCCGCCGGCGCCCTCCTAGTAACATCCCGACGACCCTCAGGTACAGCTTCCTCTGGCCTTACTCCACTACCCATCTTCCCACGTTGCTACATGTGGATCTTCTTTAGTTGTTTACTTAAATCGTATCTCGGCCGGCGTACTTTCCATCTTGCAATCTAGTCCTCAAACCATTTTTGATAAACCACCATGTGCTATCTTTCCCTTTTTACATGGAACATGCTTCTTTTTTGTCGGCGTATGTGTCTTCAACTCGTGTTATTGGGCAGTAATTGTTTCCTTTCGACCTCCTTTTGCAAACAGGGCTATCCATTTTCACCTCGTTGCTATTGCGACCTTTTGGTGAACTGCACAAATCACTTTTCTGAAGAGTGTTTTGTGCAGTTCCGCCAAAATGTCACACGGGCAACGTTTTTACATTTATGTGGGACTGCAGAAAGGGAGATTGGTTTTGTTATCCTCCTCATCCAACTCCGTGCCTAATCTTCTCCAACAAGAAGTTAGTCCTAAAGAGAGATCGTAGAGGTGATCGGCTTCTATTTATGTGTGTTATGTTTCATCATCTAGTTCCACTATTATTGTAATCACACTAACTAGATATCTTTGCAAACAGGGATGGCCCGCTCGATTTTAGTGGAGCTGCACAAAATGATCGGATTGTGGTGTCCTTCATACACCTCTTTTTTGGCTACAGAGCTGGGTGAAACTAGCTGCCAAGCAATGAACACTGTGCCAACAAAATGGAGCCATGCCTACGAACAGCATCGACCAATTATATATTTTTTCTTTATTTGTACACCTTCTCACAACTTTGTCTTCAGTTGTGATGTGAATATTGGCGCTGATCTGTGAACCATTGAGATGCATTAGCCACGGTAGTTTCATTTGTATTTGATGGAATGTTGTAAGGAGATAATCTCGAGGCAAGACACATGAATCCTAAGTTGAAACCTTTTTTTCCTATGGGAACCAGAGTTGAAACCTTCATAGCATCACAGTACAATCTCATCAAAATTATGCGTACATATAAACAAATCCTGAAGGATTGATAGCAATGCCAGAAACAATTCAACTTCCTTTCACCGACATGTTGGACATCCTTCATCCGGCTCCACCTGCCATGCAGCAATATTGAGTGCACAACACAACTTCAGGGAAAGATTCACCCCGGTCATTGCGCCGCAGTAGTAATGACTAGTGAGCAGTCAAATCACAGAGCCCCACCTTCGCCACAGTAAGTTGCTCGGACGAAGCAACCATCATTTCTCTGTTCCTTGAATCCGCTGGTACTCCCATATTCCCACAGTAATAAGTTGCTCGGGCGAATCAAACATCTCTATATCCGCTCACGTGAGATTTGACCACAGGAGCTATCCATTCAGATTGCATGTTAAAAAAATAAAGGTCGATAACTAATGCGGCAAACTTTCAAAAAAAACTAATGCGGCACCTCGGGCCAACGCGGCCAGATCGCATTTTGCACGAGAAATTACACACCACGTTTCTTTGACATGTGGTCCCGTTCCAACATATCAGTGAGACGACGGCGAGTAGTAGGAGTATTTCCGAAACGACGTGTAGGCCGGGGCGCCCCTTCGTGAACCATGGCAAACTGGCAACCGTCCTCCGACTCTTCGCCTTTCCCTCTTTGGAACTGCTGTCGCACGCTCTTCCTCTCCCTCCTCCATTTTCCTTCAGCCCTTCACGCTTTCTTCTGCCATTGTTCGATCGTCTCCTCCATGGAGGGAACAGGACAGAAACGACCCCGTTATTCTTGCCCTGATCTAAAAGATGACGTGGTGGAGGAACTCATTGATCGGTGCGACGTCATCACCTCGGCTAGCATGGAAGGTTCGTTCAAGCCCATTCTTGACTCAACTAATAACATCATTACAAGGAACCCAAGAGTCAAGGAGCGGTTTGATCTCCCCTATCTTCTTCGCCGTGACCCTGATGACTGGCGCCGTCACGACGGAGGCCTCGCCCTATGCAAGTTGATGCCGCTTGATAATGATATGTATGATGTTAAGATGCCATCGCTTGAGGGCAAGGCTTGGGCAGGCGCAAATGGAGATTGGGTTGTTTACATTGGGTCCAACTGCGAGTGGGAACTTGTGAATGTGTACACTCGTGACCGGGTTCCACTTCCAAAAATCTCAGTAGACTGCCCAGAGGTTGAGCACACCGGTATTGTACGCACGTTCAAATACAATCATGGTGACTGTCTTCTATGGAAGATAGAAATTTATCGAGTTCCCACCCGCTCTTGGAATTACAACAACTATGAAGTTGTTGCTATCTTCGACAAGCTTGTTGCCGTCGTTGTTGGTTTGACTCAATGGACATTGCTTAAAAATTAGTTTCTGTACACGCATGAGTACTGTGATGCAATTCAATACGAGGGCCTTGTGTTTGCTACCACCACTCGTGGCACTATTTTTGCATGGAATCGTTATGATTTCGGTACGTTTGTCTTCCACCATAATTACAATTGTTTCATCCACATGCATGCGGGTTAGCAAGTTTCCCTTTACTAATTAACCTTCTTCTTGTGTTTCCAAGGTCCTGTGAACATTCCACCACCTATACTTGAAAATTTTTATAACTAAGGGGGAGATGACGATGGTGATGATCATGAGCATGAGGACGAGCAGCTCCCATATACTCGTTGGCGCCGGGCAACTAATTCCGATGGATCACCTCTTCTCGTGTGTATACAGCCCACTGATGATGTTACTGCTAAGGAAGCAGGCGTAGTCTCCCATGGTCGCACTCTCCGGACCTATTCCAACACCCGTTGCATGGTATTTGGGATGGATACTAGTGTGCTAGCGCCAACACCTTCTCCCTGGTACAGAATTGATAGTCTTGGAGAAAACTTGCTCTTCCTTGGACAAAACAATCTGATGATGGTGAAAGGTGATCCAACTACTGTTGACACAATGTTAGTAGCACCATTTATGAGAAGAAACTGTGTCTATACCTCGGACATTAGCGTGGTTCCCTACCCTGGTACTGATATAGTAGGCCGCCTCAGCCTGGATGATCAGTCATGCGTTGTACTCGAGATTGACAATAGATGCCCTGTCCCAGAGAATCACTTGTGGTTCAAAGCAAGCATTTCCAACGCCGAGGAATGGTTGAGTTGAAGTTCATTTTATTGCTTGTTATTTGTTGTGTGGTGAAAACTTTAGTATTTATAATGTATCCTCGTTGTCGATGTGGGTTGATGACCTGTTGTATGTAATAAAATGATATGCCTGTGATAAACTTACTAAATTTATGAATGGCTTTCGAGTTGCTTTTGTGAGTGACTGGTGCGACGAGGCAAAAAAATATTTTCCGAATACATAATTGTACGTGCATTGCAACAAGTTATCGGATGAGGCCAATCAACAATAGTAGTACACTATTTGTACTACTTTCACATGCTTCGCGCGTCGTGCGGGTGTTTTTACTGTAGCCATATTGTACTATGTAACCAGCACCTCGAATCCTCGATACTAGTACTATATAGTAAGTAGTAGGAGTAGTAGGGTGGCATGGGCCAAAACAAGCATTCACGTCCAGGAGTACGGCACACGCCACCAACACGACTTCCATCTGACACCGTATTTCTTAGAGTCCGTGCTAGAGCAATCTCTTCAACCTCATCATTTCTCTAACTCATCCATCGCGTGGCGGGCGAGGTGGGGGTTTGCCGATAGTCGGTTTCCTCAACTGCGGTCCCACTTGTAAGGCCAACTCCAATGCTCTATCAATATATGGATGTACTCTTCTTCCCAATACAAAAACTTGCATCCATTCTACTCCCTCCATTCTACCACCTCCGTCCTGGTTTATAGGCCCCCTTTGTAGTTTGTGTCCAATTTTGACTAAAGATTTAACTAACAAAATGTTAATGCATGTCAAGAGAAATTATCTCATTAGACTCATACTTGAACATAGTTTTCAAAAATATAATGTTTGCTGACATGCGTAGACATTTTGTTAGTTTAATCTATGGTCAATATTTGGCACGAAATATAATGGGGACCAATAAACCCGGACGGAGGTAGTATTTGTCAATATATATATGTACCTAGACATGTTTTAGTATATAGGCACATCCATTTTTGGACAAATGGAAGTCAAGTATTTTGGAACGGAGGGAGTACACAATAAATTTTTTAAGTTAGCACAACTAGTCTAATCTGAGAGCACAACCGAAGATTTGGTCGGGTTCTTCCTCCTTTTGCTGACACGTGGGACATCCAGCATCCAGGTCGTGTCATGAAAGAAAATAGAGTGGTAGTAGTTGATAAGTTGAAGCCACGACATGTGCATCTTGGGTTAAACTGTGAATAGAATCTTACTACTCTTGAGTAACTCCAAAAGCGGCCACTGAAGATCTTTATTGGATTTGTTTTTCATCGCCAGAACGTCAAGGTGAAAGATGTGCAGGTTCAGTGGGTCCTCTTGCGTTTTCACTGACATGTGGGGACGCATGTGAGCAAACAGACGATGGGCTCCGCGCGTCCGCTGGCTGGCTGAGAAGAGAGATAGAGGAGGGCTAAGCACGGACTGCAGGAAATTTGTTCTATGTTTTTTTTAGAAAAGGAGGATGACCCCCGGCCTCTGCATCTTGATATTCATGTGTGGTTGTTTCTAGAATAAAAAAAGGAGGTACCCCTACTTATGTTACTCCCACTATGCCTAGCCTCTTACGGAAGTCGATGGTTAGTAGGTGACCTTGTGCTTGGCTCTTTGCCTCTTCCGGAAGTCGATGGTTCTACAGTAGTTCTTCTGGCAATCTAACACCAAATGAACTGCTGCACGTCCACCGCTTGTAAGCAAAAGTTTCTCCTCGTGCTGCGAGCCACTGCGCACGCGTTGGCGAGGGAGAAGGCGTAATCAAGCTTCTCGTCGTTCTTCGAGTTGACGGGACACATCAAAGTTATTTACTAGTAGTACGTACTCTCTCCAAAAAAGGGCTGAACATGTCATTGCTACCATCCCGTGCTCCGTCATTGAGTACGTGCACTATTCACGTGCCATCGAGGAGAAAAAATATTGCGTAGGTGCCATCGAAGTGCATGACTCACTTATGGAAAAGGGTTTCCCCCCGCTCCCCCCCCCCCACATGACTCACTTACGCACTGCTTATCTGATTATCTCCATTTTCTTGCATGACACGTGCACCTTGATGCTAGATGTCTCGCGTGTTGGGAAAAGGATGAACAAAGCTCATGTAAAAGAAAAGAGTTGAAGAGCAGATTCCCGACGACCGAGGAGGAGCAAGGAACCTCGCGGTGGAGCGTCTGCAAGGAACCTTGCGCGTTTTCCCCTATTTTTGCCGCCTGCCCACCTATAAACAACTAAAAGAACATGAACTTTTTGCTAACCACTAGAAATGGTACATCAGGATGCTAAGTTGAAGATGTTTTATACTCCCTCCATTCCCAAATATAAATCTTTTTAGATATTTCAATAAGGGACTACATACGAAACAAAATGAGTGAATCTACACTCTAAAATATGTACACAAGCCAACGCACTAACTCCATCCGATCCAACTCATGCACATACGTGCACAACATGGAGCACACAATGCACGTACACAAGACGTGCATGCACACATGCTCGGCCGCAAAATGCACGTGAATAACACATGCATGCGCACACACTCGGCTGCATGGAGGCGTGCGCCATCCGCGGCGACGTCCGGTTCGTCGTGCTACGGTGAAGCTCGCACGCAACGGCGCATACGCATCTCTTGCAGCACCTCTTTGCTGTCGTTGCTCAACTACTAGTCGGAGACGAAGGCGACCGCAGCCTCGGCCTTAGAGCTAGCACCGATGGAAAAACACGCACGCTGCACGCACACGAGCACATACGGAGTGCCCACGACGTGGTGGTGGTGCGTCCCTAGTCGCCTCTACTCCTTCTGTGCACATTGTCTATCAAGGCGGCTGCATGCTAATGATGATGTGGGTGAGATCTTCTAGGACTCAGATGATGACAAGGAAAATCATGAGACACAAGGTGACATACACCGTCAAGGTCCACGGTCAAGGGGGTGCTAGCAAGTGCTTAGATGTGCTTAGAGCAAGTACAATAGAGCTGAGTCATTGAGCTATAAGGAATAAACAGTAGTATATTTCTGCTTAGTTGGAGGAAAGAGAAGAGGAGAGAGAAGGTAAGCGGGGGCTTTGTGAAGAGCCAGCTCTAGCACGTGCTCTTAGGCACTTTGTACATGTTGACTATAAGATGGGCTGTAGGCTTATAGCCAGTAGCTGGCTATACTATTAATGCTCTTTAGATGAGGTGCTAAGTGCATTAAATGGCTTAGTAACTCAAGTGTTCAATGCATATGTGCTTAGTTTATTGGTGCCACATCATATTTTATGCCTACGTGGCAGGCTTAGCAGCTATACATGGTGGAGCACTGGGAGAGGCCAAGGCTGGTCATAGTGGGGAGTAACTTGTACTGTAACATATTACTATGTTACTCTAAACATCTCTATAAACCGGAAAGGAGGGAGTAGTAACATAGTGAAAGTGCAACTATCCCTAGGTGGTTTTGGTAATTCATAACAACATATAGCTCATTGAGCTAATGCTATTCCAAGACTATTATTTCAGGAAAGCTCAATGAATGGCATGGCATGGATGATGAAGGTGGATCCCTCAAAATACTAAGGACAAAGGATTGGCTCAAGCTCAAAAGCTCAAGACTCTTCATTTTATATTTTAGTGATCGAAGATCACATTGAGTCTATAGGAAAAGCCAATACTATCAAGGAGGGATGAGGTGTTGCTTAATGAGCCTCTTACTTCATGTGCTTTGTGATATGCTCCAAAACCCTCAACTACTTTCCCACATCCACAAATGACCTAAACCCAAAGCCAAAATCGGTCACACCGACTCTTTCTATCCGGCGCCACCGATTCCAAAAGTCATAGCCACTGCCACAAACCCTAAGCAAATCAGTCTTACCGATAGGGATCTCGGTCTCACCGAGATGGGGTTGTAATCTATCTGTTTCCCATCGTAACATTTCGGTTTAACCGAAGTGAGCAATCGGTCCCACCGAGATTGCAATGTAAACTCTCTGTTTCCTTTTTGTAACATTTCGGCCTCACCGAAAAGAGCAAATCGGTCCCACCGAGTTTACCTGACCAATTCTCTGGAAAGCTTATTACCAAATCGGTCTCACCGAGTTTGTGTAATCGATCTTACCGAGATTACGTTATGCCCTAACCCTAACCGAATCGGTCTCACCGAGATGCATGTCAGTCCCACCAAAAATCACTAACGGTCACTAGGTTTACTAAATCGGTCCGACCGAGTTTAACGATTCGGTCCCACCGAGTTTGGTAAATTGTGTGTAACGGTTAGATTTTGTGTGGAGGCTATATATACACCTCCACCTCCTCTTCATTTGTGGAGAGAGCCATCAGAATGAACCTACACTTCCAACTTACCATTTCTGAGAGAGAACCACCTACTCATGTGCTGAGGCCAAGATATTCCATTCCTACCATATGAATCTTGATATCTAGACCTCCCCAAGTTGCTTTCCACTCAAATCTTCTTTCCACCAGATCCAAAACCTATGAGAGAGAGTTGAGTGTTGGGGAGACTATCATTTGAAGCACAAAAGCAAGGAGTTCATCATCAACGCACCATTTGTTACTTCTTGGAGAGTGGTGTCTCCTAGATTGGCTAGGTGTCACTTGGGAGCCTCCGACAGGATTGTGGAGTTGAACCAAGGAGTTTGTAAGGGCAAGTAGATCGCCTACTTCGTGAAGATCTACCGTTAGTGAGGCAATTCCTTCGTGGGCGACGGCCATGGTGGGATAGACAAGGTTGCTTCTTCGTGGACCCTTCGTGGGTGGAGCCCTCCGTGGACTCGCGTAGCCACTACCCTTCGTGGGTTGAAGTCTCCATCAACGTGGATGTACGGTAGCACCACCTATTGAAACCACACCAAAAACATCCGTGTCTCCAATTGCGTTTGAATCCTGCAAACCCTTCCCTTTACTTTCTTGCAAGTTGCATGCTTTAATTTCCGCTGCCTATATACTCTTTTCATGCTTGCTTGAATAGTGTGATCATTGCTTGACTTGTCCTAAAGTAGCTAAAATCTGCCAAACTCTAAAATTGGGAAAAGGTTAAGTTTTTATTGGTCAAGTAGCCTAATCACCCTCCCTCTAGACATACTTCAAGGTCCTACAAGTGGTATCAGATCTTTGGTCTCCATTTGCTTTGATTTCTATAGCTTTTAGTGGTCATAGCCTTGGTTTCACAACCTAGGAGAGTATGGCATCTAGCGAGGGAAATTATCACCGTAGAGGTCCTTACTTTGATGGTACTAATTTTGCTAGTTGGAAGCATAAGATGAAAATGCATATTCTCGGACATAACCCCGCCGTTTGGGCAATTATTTGTATTGGCTTGCAAGGTGAATTTTTCGATGGGAGAGAACCGAACCGTGAAGCTAACGCGGAAGAATTGAAGATGCTGCAATACAACGCTCAAGCATGCGATATCATCTTCAACGGATTGTGCCCCGAAGAATTCAACAAAATCAGCCGTCTTGAGAATGCAAAGGAAATTTGGGATACTTTGATTGATATGCATGAAGGTACCGAGTCCGTCAAGGAATCCAAGTTGGATGTGCTCCAAAGTCAGCTTGACAAGTTCAAAATGAAGGATGGTGAAGGCGTCGCTGAAATGTACTCTAGGCTTGCTCTTATCACAAATGAGATTGCCGGCTTAGGGAGTGAAGAGATGACCGACAAATTCATCATCAAGAAAATCCTAAGAGCATTGGATGGAAAGTATGATACCGTGTGCACATTGATCCAAATGATGCCAAACTACAAAGATCTCAAGCCAACAGAAGTCATTGGAAGAATTGTTGCTCATGAGATGTCACTCAAGGATAAGGAGGAACTTCACAACAATTCAAGTGGTGCTTACAAAGCCTTAAGTGCAGTCCCCACATCATCAAGTGAGAAACAAACCTTCAATGAAGAATTGAGCTTAATGGTGAAGAACTTCAACAAATTCTACAAGAGTAGAAGCAAAGAAAGAAGCTCAAAGTCAAGGTCTTACAATGACAAGAGATCTTCTAGTCGAGAGCTCAATTGCTACAATTGTGGGAGACCCGGACACTACTCCAAGGAGTGTACGACACCCTACAAAAGAAGAGAAGATTCTCCAAGAAGAATAAGCAAAAGAGAAGAATCACCACCAAGAGAGAGGAGGAGGAGAGATGATCGTTATGAACGAAGACCCTCACGGAGAAGCAAGGATTCAGAAAGGAAGGACAAGTCATCAAGGAGCTACACAAAACGAAGACATCAAGCTCATGTTGTGAATGGGTTTCGGGCTCCGACTCCGACAATCACTCCGAGAGAAGCTATCACTCCGACTCCGAATATACCCAAGATGAAGGTGTTGCCGGTCTAGCACTTGTGTCAACCAACTCCTACGACATATTTGATTCACCAAATGAAGGTGTTGGAAGATGCTTCATGACCAAAGGTCCAAAGGTAACACATCCTGAGTATGTTGATTTCAATAGTGATGAAGATGACTTGCTTGTGGATGATGATTTACTTGTTGACAACTCTAGTGATGAATACTATGATGAAACGTCAATTAATCATGCTAATCAAGATAAAATGAATGACCATGATAAGGAGAAGATTGAGCTTCTAACTAAAGAACTAAACACTCTTAAGTTGGCTCATGAAACTATCTTCGAAGATCATCGAGAACTTTTAAGGGCTCTTGAGAAGTTATGCTTTGAAAAGCTCAATCTTCAGCAAGAGCATGAGTTCTTAAAAGCAATCAATGATGATCTCCGCAAGAAAAGTTCTTCTTACATTGCCAGGCATTTACTCTTATCTACTTACATGCCTCAAGTCAAGTCTAGCAACAAGTACAAGAAAGATACTTCCTCTAGTAGTAACAATAATAATGTCAAATCCAATATTGTTGCTTCTAGTAGTTCTATTGATTCCACTAATGATTCTCTTAGCCAAGTTACACTTGAGCAAGAAAATAGCTTATTGAAGGGAATTATAGAGAAAGGTGTTTACAAGAGCCTTGCCGGGAGTAAGCAATTTGAGGAAATTGTACGCAAGCAAGGAAGGCACCGGAAGAATCAAGGTGCTGGTTTTGAACGAAAGTTCCATGCCAATGGAGTTGTGTGGGAAGAAGATCAATACCCCAAGACAAAGTTTCTTCGTCAAAAAGAGAAGTATGATCCCACTTCCTTCAAGGGAACACAAGCTCAAGATGATCTTCCACCACAAGACCACAAGAACAAAGGCAAGGACAAGCTTCAAGAAGAGATTGATGCATTTGAAGAAGCACCTAAAGCCTCGTTCAAGTGGATTCCCAAGACTACATCAAGTTCTACTTCATCAAGTACAACTACAACTCCAAGGATTCCCATCAAGATGATGTGGATCCCGAAGAAGAAGAACTAGAGAGTTCTTGAGGGTGACTCCGCCAACATTCTTCACTCATATCATTATGGCAAGAACAAGTTCAATCAACTTCCACATCTTGCACTAGTTCAAGGAGTCACAAACCCTCATGTTGGTAAGGCAAGGGACAAGGTAACCTAATGATTTCATGGACATCATCTTGTGTGTGCATCACTCTATGTCTATGGATATTCTTGTTTGTTCCTTGTGGGACTAACCCACGTAGGTAAGTTGAAAGTGCAACTCACTCCAAAGGCTTGCTCCAAATGATCTACATCAACATTGAGCATCCACATCTTCAACACCTACATGAAGTCATCATCGACAAAACCCAAGGTTAGTTCATCCCTCTAAGGGGGGATCTCACATCTAGGGGGAGCTTAACTCTAAGAATTGAGTCAAAGCAACCCTAATGGTGTGAACACATCAATGCATTATGTAAAAGTGGTAACCCCACTTGAGCTTAAACGATGAGTATGACCTATGATCAAATGTTCTCATTTGACTGCTAAGTCAATATACTCATATATAGATGACCTAGTCATCGCCAATTGTTTGATAGATGCTAGAATTGGTTGTGCATGCTTTGCCACATATTTCATTTGCCATTTTATTGTGTGAGCATGTTGGTGCATATTTTACTCATTCAAGGAGATCCACTTGTTGTTTTGATTGTTTGGATCATTTCCTTTTTGCCAAGTGGATGGACAAGAATGCCTAAGAACCTTCTTTAGCTATCTATGCTTTCCTCATCTCAAACTCTATTCATGCTACATCACAAAATTTGATCAAGTCAGATTCGAACCACTCTGTGTGAGGAGCACTCGGAGTCCCCGATTCGTCATAGACTTAAACTTCCAAAACCTCTTTGTGACTCTCGGTCTGACCGATTCCTCCACTTCAGTCCTACCGAGATCACTAAGTTGATCTGAGTTTTCAATCTCGGTACAACCGATTTGAACTTTTCAGTCTCACCGATTTGCTGTAACTGTACATAGTTATGCATCTCGGTGCCACTGAGTTGTTCCACTCGGTCACACCAACAGGTTCGGGCTATATATAGCCACCGGCAAAATTTTGGAAATTTCTCCGAAACCCTTTGCCCGCGCAATAGCTCGCTCTGCCATCGGAGGGCTTCGAATCGTCTCCTCGTCGCCAGCAGCCTCCTGTCGCTCGTCTCCGCCACCGTTAACGGATTTCGTCCCCACTGTTGCCGCTGTAGCGAGTCCACCGCCAAGTTAGGGTATGGACTCAATCTTTGTGCTATCCACGTCTGATTCCTAGCACATTGTACTCTTATTGATTCTTGCCACCATTGAGACTCTTCTATCCAGCCAAACTAATCCATAGATTAGATCAGATTCAAATTTTTAGGGTTAGGTTTCCGCCGAAACCATATCGAACCCGCCGAGTTGAAAAACTCGGTCTCACCGATTTGGCTTATGCCATTGCACTAGTGACTCTCGGTCTGACCGAGAATTACTAATCGGTGCGACCGATTTGAGGATTCTGTGAAACCCTAGCAGTCTCGGTGCCACCAAAATGAGACTCAGTCCAACCGAGATCATCAGTTTAGGTTCCAAAACTGCTTCAGTATCACCGAGTTTGAAAATCGGTTGATCCGAAATGCTTTCTATGGAAAACTAAAACTGAACTTTTGAATCATTCTTGTGCAAAAATCTCTGCATTTGTGATGCTCATCTATTCTATCTCATCTATAACTCTTCACAAGGTCAGCAGTCAACTTTTTGCAGTATGTCAGATCAGAGTGACAGCCAGAACAGGTCAGAAGAGCAGATGGACTTGAGTGAGGGCACTAGTCCCTCAACTACAGACGAAGGGAGCAGAAGTACTCCTAGCAATTTGCCTAAGGCTGCTACTAGGCAAAGGAGGAAAAGAACTTCAGATTCAGAGGATGAAGATTACAAAGCTGGGGAAGATGAGGCCACTTCCAAGAAAGTGGTGCTCAAGAAAGAATATGGCTCTGCACATAGCACTAAGCCAGGTCTGAAGAAGAAAGTTCCTGCCAAGAGGACACCAATGCCAAAGGCTAGAAAGTCCACTCAAGTGCCAGCTCAGGCTCAACCCAAAGAGGCACCTGCAAGGAAAGATCATCCAAACCTCAGAAAGTTCCTACTGGAGAGACTATGAAATTCACAATTGAGTCAGAGGATGATGGGGCTCAAGACAAGAAAAAGAAGAGAGCTATAACCACAACTGCCAAGGTCCTTGGAAAGCCCTCTATGAGAAGAGATTCTGAAGAAGAGGAAGAGGATGCTGCACTAGCACCTAAGGCACCTAAGCTTATGGGTGATGCAATCAGATCAGGGGCTGCAACATCTAAGCCCAAGGATGCACCCAAAGCTGCCTCCAAGGCCAAGCAAGTTCCAAAGAGGAATACTAGGAGTATTCCAGCTGCTGAGAAAAACAAGGCCCAGTGCCCAATGTTGCTGAAGAAGAAGATGAAGAAGGTCAAGTCTTAAGAAAGCTCAAGCCCAAGATACCAGACCACAATGATGCCCATCTTGTGGCTGAGGACATGAGAATCAGGAAGGATTCAGGGCTAAGACTGTGGAGGATGGAAGATTCATATGCTTCAAGAAGAAGAACTGTGGTTGACTACAGGTTCCATACAAATGAACAGCAGGACTTTTATGAAACAATTCTGTTGGACAAGAAGCCCATAGTTTGTGAAATGAGGTGGGTCGACTGGACCTACATCAAGGACAATGAACAGCACTATCCTGGAGTGCAAGAGAGCTTTGTTGCTTGTGGAGTTGTTGATTGTGTTGGACAGAAATTCACCCACTGGAATGATGAGCTTATCATGCAGTTCTACTCCACAACACATTTTTACCCAGATGGTAGAATTGTTTGGATGTCTGAACGTACAAGGTACCAATCCACTGTTGAAGAATGGGCAAGTCTGATAAATGCCCCCAAAGAAAATGAGGATGACCTGGACATTTATGCAAAGAAGAAGATGGATCACAACTCAATGGCTCACATGTACAAGGAGATTCCAGACAAGACAGTAGAAAGTCACAAGTTTGGATCAGTTCACTTTCTGCTGTCAGGGTTGCCAACCATCAATTGGATTCTGAGGCACACTTTGTTGCCCAAGTCTGGTGACCATAACATGATCAGAGGGCATGCCATCAACATGATGCATGTGTTTGATGTGCCACATAAGTTCAAAGTCATGAGCCTGATGATTGAGACAATCAAGAGGATTGCAGCAGATCAGAAGAGGAGCTGTGGATATGCACCTCAGATTCAGGAATTGATCAACTCAAAGATGGGCATAGGGAGATATCAGTTGGATAAGAAACACTTTCCACTTTATCCAAACTTTGAGGACAATGAGGTTGTCATGAATGAAAATGATCCACAATCAGTTCAAGCTCAGGAGAAGAAGGAGAAGGCAAAGAAGGAGAAGACTTCCAAGATGCCAACTCAAGAGGAGGCATCTGAATATTTCTTGAAAACCAAACAGGAGCAGCTTGGTTACTTGATAGCATCTACACTAAGGATTGAGAAAGGACTGGCCACCCTCACTCAGAATCAGGAGAGCCTTGAGAGAATCATGGAACTCAAATTCCATGACCTTGATGTAAAAGTAACTGGGATTCAGTCAGTTGTAGAGCAGCTGCAGGATGATATGCAGGAGAGGCAGGGCAAGACTACCAAAATGTGTTTGCCAGAGTGCCCAGAGCCCAGAGGTCAGTTGCAGTGCAAGTGACAGACACTAGAGCAACAACTTCAACACCAGCTACATCACCTACAGTTCCAGTGCAACCAGCTCCAGCATCCACTCCAGCACCCTCTACTTCAACTGAAGCTTTCATCCTTGGAGTTATCAGGACACCACCACCAGAAGATCAAGCCTGAGAGTCGATCTAGCACTATGCATTTTCTATGAACTTTTTGGTAACTTGTTGCCAAAGGGGGGGAAATGTATAGATCATAGGCTTTGAGAGAGAGTGTGTGTTGTTTTTATTCTCTCTTGCTTTATTTGGTGGTTTTTCAAACTTTGTTTGCTTTCGGTTGAGATACTATGCTTGTGAGACATTGATGATCATGTGTTTGATCATAAGCTACACTTATGCATGTTTGATGATATTATCCTATCCATCTTATGTGATCATTCACTATGCTTGGTGATGAGTGCATGTATTCATTGTTTATTATTTTGAGCGCTCCACCAAGATGTATGTGACATGGAAGAGTAACCCATGAGCCTAATTCATTGTGCATTTGCAGTCCAAAGCAAATCTTCACCCATGCACAAATTTAGGGGGAGCTCTTGCTTATCACATACTTCTCAAAGCGACGATGTTATTCAATCTTATTATCATCTGTCGAAGCTTTGATCTATATGTTGTCATCAATTACCAAAAAGGGGGAGATTGAAAGTGCAACTATCCCTAGGTGGTTTTGGTAATTCATAACAACATATAGCTCATTGAGCTAATGCTATTCCAAGACTATTATTTCAAGAAAGCTCAATGAATGGCATGGCATGGATGATGAAAGTGGATCCCTCAAAATACTAAGGACAAAGGATTGGCTCAAGCTCAAAATCTCAAGACTCTTCATTTTATATTTAGTGATCCAAGATCACATTGAGTCTATAGGAAAATCCAATACTATCAAGGAGGGATGAGGTGTTGCTTAATGAGCCTCTTACTTCATGTGCTTTGTGATATTCTCCAAAACCCTCAACTACTTCCCACATCCACAAATGACCTAAACCCAAAGCCAAAATCAGTCACACCAATTCTTTCTATCTGGCGCCACCGATTCCAAAAGTCATAGCCACTGCCACAAACCCTAAGCAAATCGGTCTTAACGATAGGGATCTCGTCTCACCGAGATGGGGTTGTAATCTCTCTGTTTCCCTTTGTAACGTTTCGGTCTAACCGAAGTGAGCGACCGGTCCCACCGAGATTGCAATGTAAACTCTCTGTTTCTTTTTGTAACATTTCGGCCTCACCGAAAAGAGCAAATCGGTCCCACCGAGTTTACCTGACCAACTCTTTGGAAAGCTTATTACCAAATTGGTCTCACCGAGTTTGTGTAATCGGTCTTACCGAGATTACGTTATGCCCTAACCCTAACCGAATCGGTCTCATCGAGATGCATGTCAGTCCCACCGAAAATCACTAACGATCACTAGGTTTACTAAATCGGTCCGACCGAGTTTAACGATTCGGTCCCACCGAGTTTGGTAAACTGTGTGTAATGGTTAGATTTTGTGTGGAGGCTATATATACCCCTCCACCTCCTCTTCATTTGTGGAGAGAGCCATCAGAACGAACCTACACTTCCAACTTACCATTTCTGAGAGAGAACCACCTACTCATGTGTTGAGGCCAAGATATTCCATTCCTACCATATGAATCTTGATCTCTAGCCCTCCCCAAGTTGTTTTCCACTCAAATCTTCTTTCCACCAGATCCAAAACCTATGAGAGAGAGTTGAGTGTTGGGGAGACTATCATTTGAAGCACAAGAGCAAGGAGTTCATCATCAACGCACCATTTGTTACTTCTTGGAGAGTGGTGTCTCCTAGATTGGCTAGGTGTCACTTGGGAGCCTCCGACAAGATTGTGGAGTTGAACCAAGGAGTTTGTAAGGGCAAGGAGGTCGCCTACTTCGTGAAGATCTACCGCTAGTGAGGCAAGTCCTTTGTGGGCGACGGCCATGGTGGGATAGACAAGGTTGCTTCTTCGTGGACCCTTCGTGGGTGGAGCCTTCCGTGGACTTGTGCAGCCGTTACCCTTCGTGGGTTGAAGTCTCCATCAACGTGGATGTACGATAGCACCACCTATCGGAACCACGCCAAAAACATCTGTGTCTCCAATTGCGTTTGAATCCTGCAAACCCTTCCCTTTACTTTCTTGCAAGTTGCATGCTTTAATTTCCGCTGCCTATATACTCTTTGCATGCTTGCTTGAATAGTGTGATGATTGCTTGACTTGTCCTAAAGTAGCTAAAATCTGCCAAACTCTAAAATTGGGAAAAGGTTAAGTTTTTATTGGTCAAGTAGTCTAATCACCCCCCCCCCTCTAGACATACTTCAAGGTCCTACACATAGACTAGTGTCATATGCAGAGTATGAGAGCACATGATATTTCCCTGTCCGGACCGATCCCAAGTTGGCTTCTCACCTTCTTGGCCCAACAAAAACCCCTCCCCTCTCCCGCGCGCGCTTCCCGCCCGGCGCCAGCTGAGCCCTCCACTCCACATTGATGGCAAGTTAGGGCAACACGACCTCTCACTGCTTCCGCCGTTGAAGCGGCGCGCCGACCGAGGGCACCGCCCGCTGCACGCCCGGCATTTCAGACTACACAGTGGATAGTAACTTTTAGAGCAAGTACTATAATTAGATGACATAAGCAGGCTATAAGGATTTAAATATAGTATTTGTGCTTAGTTGAAGGAGAGAGAAGAGAAGCGCATTGTAAACGTGTAGCCGGTTGTACTCCAACATACTCTACTTTGTGAGACAAAAGGTGGGGCCATTATTAATGATATTGTATTTATACTAAAGGGACTAACGGATGCCTTAATTACTCTTTTTTTTTGAGACAAACCTTCGTGGGGCTATTATTGACTTTTTTTGAGCTATTATTGACTTGGACGTGGGGTTTGGGGGCCAAAGGCCTACTATTATACTCCAACCTGACATGCTCTACCCTAGCCGCCGCTGTATCATATGGTTTCGCACCGTTCCAGATCTTAGTGCCACCATGCAATTCTTCTCCAGCCCTCCTTCCGGCGTGCGCCGCGAGAAGGGACAGCATTCCTCCGAACCCCGCCTTTCGTGATCCTGTACGGGAGAGGGGCAATCAGGTTTTTTGGGAGCACACTCCTGTGACTGCTGCCAGCGATGACTTCCTCAATGACAGCCTTCTTCCCCGACCTCGGTAACCTCTTCCTCAATGACATGAGTGACAACATCAACCACATCGGTTCTGCTCCCACTGTACAGTATGTGATTCTGTCCTCATGGTTTAGTCTGCATCATTACTTTGATGTTTGCAATTGTCATCATGATCTATTTACTGCTGATTCAGATTAAATCTCATACTAAATTGCTCCTATATTCAACAATCCAATCCAAAAACCTGATCACAGGCAATTTACTCCGAGTGGTTTAGTGCGCTTTTGAAGCCACCTACTTTTAAGGGAGTGCAATATAAAAGGTGGCGCACAAGAGCAGTATATTGGTTTCAGGTCATGTACTGCTATGAAGCCACTAAGGGTAAGCCTGAGGGCGATCTTGATCCTACACAGCAGGAAGCTTTTCAGAAATGGATACCCTCTTCAAAGCCTCCCTGCTGAGTGTTCTTGACGATTCCATTGTGGATTCATATATGTTGTTTGACAGCGGCAAAGACATGTGGGCTGCGCTCGAGGCCACGTTTGGGCCCTCGGGCGCTGGCAACGAGTTGTACGTCATGGAGCAATTCTATGACTACAAGATGACTAATGAGCGCTCTGCTGTTCAACAGACTCATGAGATACAGTCACTCTCTAAGGAACTTTAGTATTTTAAGTGTGTGTTGCCGGACAAATTTGTTGCTGGGACCATCATTGCCAAGCTTCCACCTTCGTGGAATGATTTTGCTACTTCTCCGAAAAACAAGAGACATGAGTTTTCTATTTTGGATCACATTAGCACTCTTGATTTTGAGGAGAAGGCGAGAGCAAAAGACACACGTGCTCGGGTCGCCGAGGGAGCTTCTAGTGCCCACATGGTACACGAGAAGAACTTCCAGCCCAACCAGCCCCAAAACAACAAGAACAAATCTCAGAGGAAAGGCAAGTTTGATGCAAAGAACAAGCCGTCACATTCTACCAACTTCAAGAAGAATTCTCATAAAGGGAAGGGATACAAACCTCAATTTTGGTAGCACCGCACAAAATTTATATGGCTGCATCTACCTGCTGTCAGCTAACCTCATGGTGCTCCAGTATTCCAACATTCGTAACTACGTACAATGGCCACCGCAAGATGAAATTAGCTTATTCATACATTGACTTGCTGAATGCAGTGTGGAACGATCCTGTCATGTGTGGAGGAGGAAACAAGCAGTGCAGCCGAAGGTGGAAATCAACCAAGGACTTATGAAATTATATGTAATCTTCCTCAAGCAGGTCAGTATCCCCTTCGTCCACATGATCGTGTTTTGTCATGCCGAGCTATTGATATGTGCTACTGTTTTGCAACATCGTTTAAGTATAGCTAGTGTTTTCCTATCTTTTCAGATTCAGGACAATGAATACGATATCAGGGGAACTGCACAATATGAACCCATGTTGAGTCATCTCTATTGCCTCATGTGTTTGCTGCAAATGTGTCAGCATCAATTGCAAGATGAGGCAGCTAGCTAGCTGTGCAGTTGCCAACATGCTCAAAGTGCTCGCAACATTGAGAAGAAACAAGCATGCCCAGGAAATTAATGTGTGCGCAGGGAGGCCCTATGCTCAGAGAAGCATCGACCGATTTTCTTTATTTCCACACCTTCTCACGGTTTTGTATATTGGTTATAGTATGGTGAATCATTGAGATGCATAGACATGCTGAACTTTTGTTCTTTTGAATGTTAGTTTAATGTGAGTGTCTGCATGTAGTACCGCATCCTCTAATTTGGTGGATGCACGCAGAGAAAATAAATCTCCTTAATTTACTCCATAACCACCCTATTAAATAGGCCTAGTAACAAACCAGGCGCATGCAGTGGCCGGCGGGCACATGCATCTTGCATGCATGGCCAGTCATGCAGCAACGCAAAAGAAGAGAGTGGTTCTTGGGAAAAAGCGAGTAGTTAGTGCAGCGGGCCTTATAAACACGAACAGCTCGCTCTCCCTCTTCCATCTCCCCACCCAATTCCCCCCGCTCCCCAATCTTCCTCACTCGTCCAGAAAACCCCGCTCACCTTCTTCCTCACTCGTCCAGAAAATGCCTGCTCCTCTTCTTCCACTCCTACAGAAATCCCTAGCCCTCCTTCTTCCCCACTCGCACTGCCACTAGGCTCGTCTCTGGCTACTCTGCTCAAACCCGTGAGCTTGGCACGAAGCCCACAAGGAAAATGGAGTCGGCTGGCCCCAGCGCCAAGAAGATGAGGCTCCCGCCAGCAGCGACGCCGGTTGTAGATCCCGCACCCGGTAGCGCGGGGAGAAGCGGCGAGCCCCCCCACCCCCCACTCGGATCTGAGGAACCGGTAGAATCTCCGGTGGACTGCATCAGCGATCTCCCGGACGTCATCCTTGAGGAGATCATCTCGCTTCTCCCCACCAAGGATTGCTACCGCACACAAGTCCTCTCAACTTGGTGGCGCCCTCTATGGCGCACTGCGCCCCTCAATCTCAACTGTCGTCAGATATCTGTCCTTCCTGAATTTGATCTCATCAGAGCCATCATCTCTTCTCACCAGCAGGGCCTCGTTCAATGCCTCTGCATCCCGACAAGCTACCTGCTGTCCATACCCAGCAAGGTGGACGCTTGGCTGACATCCCCTGAATTCGGAAAACTCCAACAGTTTGAGTTCTACCATTACCATGAAAGTTTCATACCACGAACATACCAAGAATTCGTGCCCACACCACCGTTGTCCATCTCGCGGTTTTCCTCCTCTCTCCACACCGCCACCTTCACCCGGTGCCATCTACCAGACGATCTGGTACAAATGCTTCGACTCCCACTGCTAAAAAACTTTCGCTTGTGGTGGTTTATCTGTCGGAGGCCTCACTGCACAGCATCATCCACTCTAGTTGCCCTCCCCTGGAGCGCTTGCTGATTGTTTTGGGAACAAAAATCGGTATCAGTTGTCTCCAAATAAAGTCGCCTCACCTTAAAAGCATTGGAATTTGTTTTGAAGGACAGCAGCTCATCATCGAAGATGCCCCTTCACTTGAAAGGTTGCTCCTTCATAATTGTTATACACCTTCAGAAATAACTGTCGTCTCTGCGCCCAAACTGGATACCTTGGGTGTAATTGGTGACCCATTTAATAATCACAAGGAGTTGGTGTTTGGCTCCTCACCTTTTCAGGTACCGTATATTATCATCTACACATTTGTAATCATATGCTGCATTTTTCATTTGTGCGCATAAGTTTTATATCATCTTGGAGTACACTTTCGGTACTAATATTATGTTATATGCTCAATGAAGAGTTCGTCCATTGATAGCCTGTCAATGCTGCTGGATTCTGTCAAGATCATATATATCAGAATGTATAGTTTTGATCTAGACATAATTATTGGCTTGCTGCGATGCTTTCGATCTCTGGAGAATTTATACATAGAGGTGATGATCTCATGCACATTGAAAGCCCGTATATATTGTACTAGAATTAACTGTTCAGCTGTCGTTCTTTTGACATACTCTTTTTTCAGACCTTAACTGTTTTCAATCTTCATGTCTACTTAGGCAGAACCACATGGAGAAAAACATGTAACCAATCATTGGCGTAATAAGCACAAGGATTTTCTCAGTTCTCATGACATTCGTTTGAGGACAATAACGATGGGATGACATGCATCCAACCAGGCAAACAGAAGCTTTGTCACATTCTTCCTATTGAATGCGAGGTTACTATTGTCCATGAGGCTTAATTTTTACAGCAAGAGATTTCTCACGGACGAACATGTTGAACAGCAAAAAAAGAAGTTTCAGGTGGACAAATGGGCTTCTAAACGTGCTCGGCTTCTATTTACAACAAGTTGTAGACATCCTAAAATAATTTTTTTGCACAGGATGTTGATATTATGGATCAGACCGATCCATTTGTTTGTGACTGCAAAAAAGAGTGGTTGGGTTAGATGTTACTGTCATGTTCAATCTAGGTTTTGTCTAAAAATTTGATGAACAATTAATCCTTGAGCTTTTTGTACCATTTGTATGCTTGACTTGCATGTTGTTGCCCTCGTACTCCCCTCCACCTGCCACTACACTACCGCATCTTCCATGGTTGTTGTTCGTTCCCATCCAAGGCCTTGCCGTCGTTCTCTGCCTTGGTTAGCTCGCTGTGCTCGCCGCCATCTGGTGTTGTCAACATGGTCAACAACCAAGAGGAATCAGGAGATGACTGTACGTGGAGAGGCTGACAGTAGGGACCCACCAGGGTCATTGCATTTCGCAAGCAGGTGCCTCGTTATTACAAGCCAAAACAATACTTCCTCCTAATTGTTTGACAACTAGGTTCCACGCCATTGTCAATGTAGTCAATAAACGAGAAAATTACACAACGAGCGGATAACACCAGGGACCCAGCAGCTCGCCTAGTTGTTTTTCAGTTTCAGAGACGGAGCTCAACTGCGCGCTGTGCGGGGGCTATGCCCCGTCTAGCCCACGCTTACGCTTTTATTAAGCACATGACGAGCCCAGTTGATATTTTTTTTCTTTCTGAAATTGGCTAGCCCAGTTTTTTTTTTTTTTGGAGAATACCAAAACTGAGGCCTACTTGCTTTCCTCAGCCCTGCTGGGCTGCAAATCTTTCAAGACGAGGAGGGATAAGAAAAAGGCTTCCCCAGAAAACGGGCTATAAGTTGTAAGAAATGGGCTGTAAATTTTGAAACCAAAGCCAACCGGCAATTGCATTAAAATATCATTTTTTCAGGATTTCTCTTCTCTCTACTCTTATAAAAACCAAAGCCAATTGGCAATTACATTAAAATATCATCTTTTCACCCACAAGATAAACTACTCATACAAATGCATCTTCATGTTCCGTGCAACGAACGGGCATCTTGCTAGTTAAGATTCTAAATTTCATTCTTTTTTGTGGAGAATTGTTTTTTGAATTTTATTTTGATATAATTTTTTGAAACTATTTTTAACGTGACTCGAAATTTCGTGATTAAAAGAGTTCGGTACCCACCGAAATATGCAAAATTTCGTTAAATTTTGTAGCAGTGCCCAGAATATATGGTCTGTAATGCTAATAAAAAGAATATGGGCTTCAAATATCCTTAAGAATTAGCAAATGGGCTGTAAATTATTGAAAATAATGGCTAATAGGTTGTATGTTGTTTTCCACAGATTTGGAGGCTGACTTCTGGGCTTACTACGTTGATGATGACGCTGTCCTAAATTTTTTTTGACGTGTACGCAAGGCTTTGTCAACTTAGTCAACACACAGCAGTGATTGTTGGATGTCCATCCTACGGCCGCCGTGCTTCTTCAATCTCTGATCTTCCTGCTCCAGCCGCCCAAAACAGCGCCGGCGGGACTGCCTGCTCCCTCCTCCCGTGGCTGGCTGTGCTACCACCAGGCCATCCCTCTAACCACCCATACATCCTGTTATTTTCCGGCGACGTCAGCCTCACCCCGCAGTTGACTAGTCAGCACTCGTTCTCCCCTGAGCGTGGGCATCCGCTGTGGTGGCTTCGCCGGCTCCAGGTGGTTCTCTTCCTGGGCCCCGCCCTCGTCCACCGCGTTTGTGCTCTCGGCGCGGCGAGGTCAACATGGTCAACAAACAACAGCCATCGGAAGAAGCTGACAGTAGGGTCCCACACAGGAAACTGCCTCCTTATTACGCGCAAAATAATGATTCCTCCATCTGATAGTTGGGACCCACTGGAAGGGTCTCTGTATTTCGCGAAAAAAACGTTCCCCCGCTGTCAGCTTGGACCCACCGGAAATGCCTCCTTATTACGCACAAAAAAATGAATACTCCCCTTGCTAGCTAGGACTCACCTTGGTGGGAGGCTGACTTGTGGGCGGGGATGGAGGGATTTGTTAACTTAGTCAATATGAATGACTCTAGCTCCAGTGACCGTACGATGTCCATCCAACGGCCGTAGTGCTTCTTCAACCTCTGGTCTTCGTGCTCCAGCCGCCCAAAGCAGCGCCGGTCGTGCCGCGTGCTCCTGCCTCCCGTGGCCGGCTGTGATGCCGCGGAGGCCTCACCGCCACCTACTATTCCCACCGCTAGCTAGGCCATCCCTCTACTCACCCACACGCCCTGTTATTTTGCGGCGACGGAAGCCTCACCCTCGTACTCCTCTTCGCGTGGGCATCCACTGCTGCGTCTTCCCCGGCTCCGCGTCGTCCCCTTCCTAGGCCTCATCGGCGTCCACCGCCGTGTGCTCTCGGCGCAGCGTGGTCAATGTGGTCAACGACCAACTTCCATCGGAAGAGTACTGTGCGTGGAGAGGCTGACAACTGGGTCCATGGCGGCCGCAAGGAAGTGCCTCCTTATTACGCGCAAAATAATTTTTCCTCCACCTGACAGCGGGGACCCACCGGACGGGCCACCATATTTCGCGAAAAAAACGTTTCCCCCTGATTGCTGGGAACCACCAGCTACACCTTCGCATGCAAGGAAGTGCGTCCGGGCAAAAAAAAACAAAACGATTCGCCCCCCTGACTGCTGGGACCCACCAGCTACATCTTCACACGCAAGGAAGTGCGTCCGGGCAAAAAAAACGATTCGCCCCCCTGACTGTTGGACCCACCAGCTACATCTTCGCACGCAAGGAAGTGCATCCGGGCAAAAACAAACAAAATGATTCGCCCCCCTGACTGCTGGGACCCACCAGCTACATCTTCGCAGGCAAGGAAGTGCCTGACAGTCAGGACCCACCTGGTCGAAGCATACGTAGCGTTGTCATTCTGGTCGTGAACGTGTACGTACATACTGGTCGATGTAGAGGCGCGCACGTGTCATAGTAGAGGCGCGCACGTAGCATGTACACGTACGTACATCGACGAGGGTGCAAGAAAGAAAATACGGCCACGTACGTACATACGGGCAGGGTCTCGAACGCCTACTCGCGCATACGTACATGGCTGGGTCGGAACGGAGAAACAACGTCGTTGTCGTGTTCATGGGGAGCCAACCGGCTGGGTCGGAATGGAATGCATGGTCGTGTTCATCGGAAGGGCTTGGACGGAACAGGCGATGGAAACGAGGCGTACAACGGAGGAAACGGACCTCCTATGTTCGGAACGGGGTCCTGTTGATCGGGAGGGGTGTGGCGTACCGCAAAACGGAGGAAACGGACCTCCTATGGTTGAAACGGGGGTCCTATTGATCGGGAGAGCTATGCGTACCGCAAAACGGAGGAAACGGACCTCCTACGGTCGAAACGGGGGTCCTGTTGATCGGGAGGGGTGTGGCGTACTACAAAACGGACGAAACGGACTTGTGTTGGAGCGCTACTATCGAAACAGGGGTCCTATTCATCGGGAGGGGTGTGGCGTACTGCAAAACGGGACTCCACGGGATACTATTCATCTCCATCGTCGACCTCCTCCAGCCTCCACGGGCTACCGTCGACCTCCTCCAGCCTCCACGGGCTCCTGTTCATCCAGCCTCCACCGTGCGCTACTCCATCGGCTACTGTTCAACCACCCCTCCACCGTCTACTATTCATCCAGCCCTCCACCATCTACTGTTCATCCAGCCCTCCACACCACGGGGTCCTGTTCAACCACCCCTCCACGGCCACCCCTCTACCGTCTACTGTTCATCCAGTCCTCCACACCACGGGGTCCTGTTCATCCAGAGGCAACGCCACCGCTCACTGTTCATCCAAACCCCCCCCTCCCGCAACGCTCACTGTTCATCCAATCGATCGGCTTCAGTTAGCAGCAGTAGCGATGGAATCGCTCCATCGGGTTCAGTTAACAGCCATCGATCGATCGCTCGGGTTCAGTTATGCGTAGCCTGCAGTGCAATCGCTCGGGTTCAGTTAGAGCCCAACGCCTCGCTCGGGTTCAGTTAGAGCCAATGCCTCACACATGTACGAGAGAAACGCGCATCGCTCGGCCCCCGACCTCCCACCGTAACCGGCAACTCCCCAAAATTTTCCTCCCCCTCACTTCTACCACGGTTTTTTCCGTCATGGACGGCCCAAAGAATGTCATGCAACTGCGTCTCCGGCCCGCCCAGGACGAAAAGCCCATTTTCTGTCATGATTTTTTGTATAGAAGTAGGAACCCACCACATCTATGATGATACCGGGTTTTGTCACAATTATCGTCATAGAAGTGTCATATGTATGACAAAAAAAATTTCGTTTGGCCCAAAATGTCACAGATGTGTCTTTTTTTTGTAGTGTATATCCTCAACTGGATTTTTCTCGTTATCATCGCTATCCTCTTTGGGTGTATCCACCATGTACACGTCATACGAAGAGGTGGCCGTCCAATGTCCGATAAACGGCTGATTCTGGGCCTGCTTTTCTCTGGCATCATCGTCCATACCGTCAATGTCTTCGGAGCCGTAATCGAGCATGTTAGTTAAATCCTCGATAGTGGCTGTGAAGTGGGTGGTGGGTGGGATGTAAAAGTCCCGGCTCTTAGCCCCTAGTCCGGGCTGGGCATAGTTCGGACGTTGCTCCTCTATAATGACGAGGGATCACATCACGTCCAGAGCCTCGCTTAAAGGCAAGGTTTGGTCAGGGAGAAGAGAGTCCGTGGAGTACGGCGGGCAGGAGGCTCCTTGGCCGAGCTCGCGCGATGCTGACTCCAAGGGTTTGGAGCCAGTGTTCGGAGAAGAGTCCGGCCGTATGATGGTTGCCGGCGACACTACTTCCTCTGTCTCTCCCGTACTGGGCTTAGTGGCCGCAGATAGCCCGACGGTCTCAAGAACCCCATCTCCAGACCCGGTGATGCGCTACGGATCTAGGGCCAAAGCGGGGGTTGGGGTGGCGAACCCTTGGAAGATCAAGTCTCCTCGGATGTCAGCGACATAATTCATATTTCCAAAACTAATCTGGTGACCTGGGGCGTAGCTATTGATCTGCTCTAGATGGCCAAGCGAGTTGGCCAAAAGTGCGAAGTCGCCGAATACGAAGATTTGGCTGGGGAGAAAGATCGCCCTCGGGGCAGTATCATTGTACATGATTGACAGAGCTATTGAACCTTCTGGTGACGACACAGTGGGACTCTCAATGAAAGCACCAATGTCGTTGTCAAAACCGGCGGATTTTGGGTAGGGGGTCCCGAACTATGCTTCCAAGGTTGATGGTAATAGGAGACGGGGGACACGATGTTTACCTAGGTTCGGGCCCTCGTGATGGAGGTAATACCCTACTTCCTGCTTGATTGATCTTGATGTATATGATGATTACAATAGTTGATCTACCACGAGATCGTAATGGCTAAACCCTAGATGTCTAGCCTGTATGATTATGATTGCCTCTACGGACTAAACCCTCCGGTTTATATAGACATTGGAGGGTCCTAGGGTTGTACAGAGTCGTTTGCAGAGGAAGGAATCTTCATATCCGGACGCCAAGCTTGCCATCCACGCAAAGGAGAATCCCATCCGGACACGGGAGGAAATCTTCTGTCTTGTATCTTCATGGCCCATCAGTCCAGCCCATATCACACAGACGGACGCCCGAGGACCCCTTAATCTAGGACTCCCTCATACACCTAGATGGAGGGATTAAATCAGGATGACTTGGAAGGGGGCAGAGGAGATGTAAGAAATTGTTCATCATAAGTCTTTCACCAGTACTATAGTAAAAATTAATACATGGAAGATTCTAGACTAAACCATAAATGGATACACACTTATTCATGCGTGATACTCCAATAGAGCAAGATCATGCATGGAAGTCTCCACATGCTTAGACAGTGGATTACATTGAGTGAAGACTAATGATCAACATTTAACTTGGTAATGCATATGTCCAGGTGAACCTCCTTGGAGTCCCCCATGCACCACGTTCGGGGGAATCATACCATGCGACTTCCATGTCCACATAGGCAGGAAGGTCCCAGCTTGGCAGAGTCCAAGTCAGCTTCCTGTAGCCAGTGTCACCACCCATGTAGCTCGTAGGGGTAGTAACGGTGAGCACGGACCCGTACATCGGCCTCATGTCAGTGTCAGCGTCAGCGGCATCGCCCTTGACGCTCACTACAGAGATGGGGCGGCAGCCTGCGCGGGCCTTGCCGGTGCCCACGATCAAGAGGAAGACGCTGTTGTCCTCCTCCGAGACTAGCAGGCGGCGGTGATCCTCCAGCGACTCCGGCATGGTGAACGGGTAGCACGTCTCGTACTTGATGTTCTTCGCCGCGGGCTAGTAGTGATAGCCGGACGCCTGCGTGAGGTGATGCACGAGGTCCGCCGGCGAGCCCAAAGCAGCATCGGGCACTAATAGCAGTAGACGAAGGGCTCCTTGGAGGCATCAACCAGGCCGTCCATGAAACGGGAGTGGTTGTAGGGGACGGTGCGCCAGTTGAATGTATGAGCAAGTTACTACGAGATTTTGTTTGAATAAGCACAAAATAAATCATGACGACTATAACAGAGATTAAACTAGTCATGTGGACTAGCATAGTAGATGAACAGATCGAATCTAGGACACAGACTAGAAACATGAATTCTACCACGATTTTGAATAGGAAGGACAGAAACACATACGGTGCAACTGGAACAGCACTGTTGGCATTGAGATTGTCGCCCATGTCGTTGAGGAAGAGGTTGCTGAGGTTGGGGAAGAAGTCCTTGCTGCCAGCAATCGCGAGAGTGCGCTCCCCAAATTTCAACAGCGCTCACCGAATAGAGCGCAGGAGGGAGTGGTTGTAGGGGACATTGCGGCCACCGAATGGAGCGCAGGAGTAGCCACGAAGCAGTAGATGGTGCTCCACCCTAGTCTCTACTCTTATCTCTATCTCTACTACTCTTCTTTGTTTTTTGTAATATACTAGTTGTATATGTCAAATCAAATAGTACTGCGCCGTCTGCTGCACGCCCCGCTGAACACGCCTCCTCGCCTCCATCAAACTCCTCCGTTAAACCCGCATGCAAACCGCGAAACCTACTCCGGCCCCGGGAGAAAATTTGTTGGTTGCTGTTGGAGAATAATAAATTCATGTCCAATCCATTTGAGTTAATTGCGTGTATGATTCACCCTCTATAAAAAGTTAACTGCATCCTTAATCTTGTATTCTAAGTACTCTGTGGGTTCCACTATCAGTATAGTGTACATGACTTGCAGGCTGGCTACAGATTCATACAGAAAGTTAAAAAGAAACTAATCCATCCTTAATCTTGTATTAGTACTCGGTGGGTTCCACTGCCAGTACAATAGCGAAAGAAGTATATATTAAAAAATATAAAAAGCTAAAGTTTAGGACAAAATTCGAACTCAGGTCATCGCGCTGCGAGCATCCGGCCCGGACCAGTACACTATGTGTTCGTTGCGGACAATGCAAGAGATAAACCATTATAACAATGAGCCCGTCTGTTGCAACGGATCCATATTAGAATAATACATATTCACAAATTTGAAAGAAAACAATTTAGTTTTGATATACATATCACTAAAAATATCTTATGTTTCACTCCAAATATATTCTTTGGGCTGTTGTGATGAAGTAAGGGAGGAATGTGGTTGGTTTCAAGATACTAAGTGGTTTTGTGTAAACTGGAGCAGAGAAGTGGGAATTGTTGCAAAAGGCCAAAACTTACATCACAGCCATTAGATGCAGATCTAATGGCAGAAATGGCGGATAGCAGACACACCATCATCACCAACTGAGTCTTTTAAACCGAGTTGGTGATGATGGTGTTCCTGCCATCTTATAATATAGATTGTCCGGTCTATATCTGACGGATAGAAAGCAAACTATGACAATTTTACAAAAGATACCCACACCTCTCTCCATATTTATAGATAAGGCCTTGCGTCGTTCATCCTTATCGCCCACAACCTCATTGCTGAGCAATTAAAAAAGGAAGTCTCTCGAACAATCTGGCATGGTGGCCGCTGCCGGTGTCGTCCATCCCCATGCCTCCGCCCAGTACGACCACTAGTCACCACCATGCCCTACTCCTCCTCACCTTATCTATCATCTTTCTCGAGATATCATTTTTTTCGATGAAATGGTCAACATACCATTTTCCGATAAAATTCTCAAGATATCGTTTGTTTTTACACATGGGATTACTCCTGCATTGGTCAATCACAACAGGTGTCTTATAAAAAATGCACCTTGATGTTCCGTGCAATGCACGGGCATCTTGCTAATTTTCTTGCATATAATTCCAAACACCACGTAGACACGGTCTTTGACCATTTTACAACTATGTTAGTATCATTGTTAGTGGTCAGCCGGTGCAAGTTATAGCCCTGGGTGTTTTAACCTTTTTTTTAGTAATGATATCTGGCGATTGTTTGCCACGTGCTCAATCCTGGCGAATCCCACGTAATCGTCAGATTTCCATCCGACGGTGGCCTGTTTTTAAGCCATAGTATTTGACAAAACCGCCACCCTTACACATGTACTGTAACTACGTCGCGGGCATTTGCGGCTGCCATGTCTCCCAGCGAACGTTTGCTGGGGATTGGAGTTAGCACCGATGGCGGTTTGTAGTCGTTCCACGCTCGGGCATTGAACTTTGTAACTATTTTAGATTAGAATAAACTACTCCTCTAGTCCTACTCCACTACTACTCTACTCAAGCAAGTTAGGGCATAGTAGTAGGTACTGTAGGGAGTACCAGTAATGTGATCACCCAAGCAAGTTGTCTGGCACCGATATGACTGAGGGAGTCTCGGATTAGGGGGTCCTCGGACAGCCGGACTATATGCTTATGTCGGACTGTCGGACTATGAAGATACAAGATTGAAGACTTTGTCCCATGTCTGGGTGGGACTCTCCTTTGTGTGGAAGGCAAGCTTGGCGATTCGGATATGTAGATTCCCTTCTCTATAACCGACTCTGTGTAACCCTAGCCCCCTCAAGTGTCTATATAAACCAGAGGGTTTAGTCCGTAGGACAAGAACAATCATAATCATAGGCTAGCTTCTAGGGTTTAGCCTCTACGATCTCGTGGTAGATCAACTCTTGTAATACTCATATCATCAAGATCAATCAAGCAAGAAGTAGGGTATTACCTCAATAGAGAGGGCCCGAACCTGGGTAAACATCGTGTCCCCCGCCTCCTATTACCATTAGCCTTAGACGCACAGTTCGGGACCCCCTACCCGAGATCCGCCGGTTTTGACACCGACATTGGTGCTTCCATTGAGCATTCCACTATGTCTTCACCATAATGCTTGATGGCTCCTTCGATCAGCTACAATGATGCGGTCCAGGGTGAGGTTTTCCTCCCCGGACAGATCTTCGTATTCGGCGGCTTCACACTGCGGGCCAACTCGCTTGGCCATCTGGAGCAAATCGATAGCTACGCCCCTGGCCATCAGGTCAGGTTTGGAAGCGTTAACTATACGGCCAACATTCGCGGAGATTTGATCTTCGACGGATTCGAGCCCATGATGTATACTCCCTATAGTCACGATGAGCATGACCTAGAACTGCCATCGTACGGTGTTCAAGAGATCACACCTATAGCTGCCCTGGCTTTTAATCCAGAGCAGATCGCACCATCCAAGGACGGGAGGGTGGACCCCACCACAGAAGCCACACACTCAAGGGCAATAGAGCCGAACACAGATTTCACTTCCAACGAGGTCTGCGTCATCGGACCCTTGGACTCGTTTCCGGCCATAGGCTTCGAACCACGTGCATCCATGCGCATCGGATCTAACCGGGCACCGATCATGGAGTTCAGCTCCGCGGATATCTTTTAGCACTTGCCCTTGGACGGCGTGCTAAGCTCATTAAAATTTCTCTCCTTGTCAGGAGACCCTTGGCCGAACTATGTCCGGCTTGAGTGGGAAGCAGACGACGAAGGAATTCATTACCCACCCACCACCCACTTAATAGCCACTGTCGACGACTTAACCGACATGCTTGATTTCGACTCCGAAGACATCGACGGTATGGACGACGACGCCGGAGAAAAAAGGGAACCACCGCCCCAGGGCGCTGGACAGCCACCTCATTGTACGACATATATATGGTGGACACACCCAAAGAAAACATTGGCGAGGATCAAAAGGATGCAACGGAGGATAATCCTCTTGAGAAGCAAACAAAGCGCCGACGCTAGCGGCACAGCTCTAAACCCCGCCATAGCAAAAACAGCGATACTGGCACAAGAAAGAATAAAACCCCGGACGACGCTAAAGGTAACAACGACCCCGCAGACCCAGCGATGGAGTAGGACGAGCAAAGGGATGGAGAACACAGTCCGGGACCGCTGTCCGATCACAGCGATGCCGAAGACAAAACTTATAAACCTGTCTCCGGAGAGGAGAACAGTCCGGACGACGAGGCACACATCATCCTGGAAAAACACTTGGAACAAGAGAACCTCAACAAGAGACTTATTGCCACCATGAGGAGCTTGAAGAAGCAGAAGCAACGGCTTAAAGCCGTGCAGGATATGCTCAACCACAGATGGAACGAAGTGCTCGACACTGATGAAAGATACGACGGTGATCGCTAGACAAAGAGCTACCCAAAACGCAAGCTGCTGCCCGAATTCAATGATGAGGCTATCGCGCCCATTCTGTCGAAAAACAATACGGCCGATCTGCCGGACCGACCACCCCGTGGACGAGACAGAGCGGCTAATGACGCTGCACACAAGTCAGCACACGATCTATGTGAGCACCTAGACAAAAGAACTGGTATGACCAGGTCCATCTATGGATCGAGAAAACGTGTTCCTATGCAGGATCACGGCCACCAAACCGACTATATTGATCGACTGCCAGCTTGGAATCAACACTGAACACTACAGCCGTCGGTACCATGCCACGACACATCCAAGTACAGGGGTGCCGCACACCCCCTGTGCTTCACCGATGAGGTGCTGGATCATGAATTTCCAAAGGGGTTTAAACCAATAAACATCAAGGCATACGACGGAACGACAGACCCTGCAGTCTGGATTGAGGACTTTATTCTTCACATTCATATGGCTCACGCAGACGATCTCCATGCCATCAAATACCTGTCCCTCAAGTTGAAAGGACCAGCTCAGCACTGGTTGAAAATCCTCCACGAAAATTCCATTGGAAGTTGGGAGGAACTCGAGGACGCTTTTAGGGCTAATTTTCAAGGGACCTATGTTCGACCTCCGGATACAGACGATTTAAGTCACATAATTCAACAACCCGGAGAGTCAGCCTGTAAGCTTTGGAACAGATTTCTCACCAAGAAGAACCAAATTGTCGACTGTCCGAATGCCGAAGCCCTAGCAGCTTTCAAACACAGTGTCCGGGACGAATGGCTTGCCAGACACCTCAGCCAGGAAAAGCCAAGGACAATAGCATCCCTAACAACTCTTATTACCCGCTTTTGCGCAGGCAACGATAGTTGGTTAGCCCGCAGCGGCACCAGCGATCCAGGCACATCCGAAATAAGGGATGACAATGGAAAACCGCGACACAATAAAAACAAGTGTCGAAATAATGAAGACAGCCCAGACAATACAGCAGTAAACGCCGGATTCAGGGGCTCTAGACCCGGTCAATGGAAAAAGCCATTTAAAGGCAGCAGTGCTGGTCCGTCCAGCCTAAATAAAATTCTAGACAGGTCCTGTCAGATTCATGGCACCCCTAAGAAACCTGCGAATCACACCAACAGAGAATGCTGGGACTTCAAGCAGGTCGGCAAGCTAAATGCCGAACACAAAGGGAGGGAGCCGCTAAGTGAAGATGAGGACAAACCTCGCCATCCGAACACTGGGGGACAGAAAAAATCTCCACCGGAGGTCAAAACAGTGAACATGATTTACGCCACCCACATACCAAAGAGGAAGCGCAAATGCGCACTCTGAGACGTATATTCTATAGAGCCCGTCGCCCCCAAATTCAACCCATGGTCGGCCTGCCCGATCACTTTCAATCGCAAGGATCATCTAACTAGTATCCGGCATGGAGGTTCGGCTGCCTTGGTGCTCGACCCAATAATTGACGAATACCATCTCACCCGAGTCCTCATGGACGGCGGCAGTAGTCTTAATCTAATATATCAGGACACTATCCGCAAGATGGGGATAGACCCATCAAGAATCAAACAAAGCAGTACTACCTTTAAAGGAGTAATACCAGGTGTAGAGGCCCACTGCACGGGCTCTTTGACATTAGAGGTTGTATTCGGTTCTCCCGACAACTTTCGAAGCGAAGAACTAATCTTCGACATCGCTCCATTCTGAAGCGGCTATCATGCACTACTCGGAAGAACGGCCTTCGCTCGTTTCAATGCAGTACCGCATTACGCCTATCTCAAACTTAAGATGCCCGGCCCACGTGGCGTCATCACAATCAGCGGAAACACAGAGTGTTCTCTTCGTGCGGAAGATTACGTGGCGGCTCTAGCAGCCGAACCACTGAACAACCTCTCCAACCCGAGCAACTCATTGGTCTTCGAGACCACGGACACGGCTAGATGTGTTCGGCTCACACCTAGTTGTAGCAGCCCAGATAAACCTGAGCTTGATTAACGAATATGCCCCCATATGTGGTGCTGGGCACTGCCCGCATGTAAAGGGTCCATAGTTCGGCTCGACCCCATTTACACTCAAGAAATTGAATTTTCATGGTTCATTAGGATTAACCGACTTTACGCACGGTCACACAAGATTCTTTCACCTGGGTTTTTCTTTTTTTTCTTACAAATGACCATCATACTATACCCTTCCAGGATACAGCACAACGGAGACAAAGGCGCGGATGTGCAGCAGGGCCCCGTTCAAAGATTTCTTTTTAGATTAAGACCCTGTGTAAACTTTTTTATTGTCTCTTGTTGGCTCACACCCTCCTGGCACTTAAAATGACCAAGAGGGATACCAGCGTTATTGGCGAGCTTATGATTCGCCGATGTAAAATAGACATTACAAAGGAAGCAACCAATGTGTTTTGGGGATCTATGCTCTCACAACAGCCGCTCTTTCGTCACGCCAGATTAATGCACGTACCTGGAAATTCAGGGCTCATTATCGAGGGCATTATTCAACCCAGTATATGTTGTAAAGGCCGAATACCTTCGGGACTGTTCGGCGTCGCGAGTTTGACCTTATATGCATTAGCTCTGAATCATGTCTTTGGTCAATAGTTCGGTTTGCCCGGCTCCCGTGTTTTGCTACCTTACGTTCCGCTCTATCGGCTAAGGTGGCATAGTGAGAACTACTGCGGTTGTACCCTGGTTCATCCAGATGAGCACCTCAGTAGAGAAAGCCGAAAACTGACTGTCATGATAAAGCGAGAGACTAGTCAACCACTCGATGACTTAGTGGAATCCTCGCGATTCCTCCGCATTAATGAAGGACCGCTTTTCCGGTCACGTATGTAAATGCACCATATTCAGACAAATGCGGACATACCAGGGGCTATATCGTAGCCCCACCGTCAAACTCCTATGCCTAAGTGAAAGTGTTAAAGCTATATAGTCTAATTGCCTCGTTTGCCGCGCTACCACCTCCTTAACGGACCAAGACGTTGGATCAAGTGTGATTACGCGCTTTTACCGAACAACCCCGTGTTATACGCGAGGGGGCTGAAGCCGACGACTGCAAACTTTCAGGTTATATACATACATACATAAACGGCCGCACAGGAGGCACTACAATACTTCACGAGCAAAAGTATAAATATAGCCTTTATTACCAAAAGCATTGTTTTTACAATCAATATACATGTCATTCAAACATGGTATTCTTTGAGCACTGAGCCTCTATTAAACGGGCACCTTCTAAGACTTCCTCAAAATAGTGCTCGGGCGAGTCCTTGCCCCCGGGTGCACCCCTGGTTGCGATGTCGGTGGCCTCCATCTTCGCCTAGTATGTCTTAACATGGGCAAGGGCCATCCGCGCACCTTCGATGCACGCCGACCACTTAACAACATTGATATGCGGCATAGCACGAATAAATCGTTGCACCAAACCAAAATAACTATCCGGACTTGGTTCCTTCGGCCACAGGTGATCCATGACGGCCTTCATAGCAAGCCCGAATAACCTATGGAGTTCGACCCATTCGGCCATTTGCTCATTCAACAGCAGCGGACGCCTTGGAGTACTGAACTACGACCAGAACAATCTTTCCTTTTCATGATCTTCTCGATCTTTGAAATATTGTGTCGCATCAGCAACACTCTTTGACAAATCCAATTATGCGTCTGAAGAACTCCACAATTGACCAAGAGGGGCATACTTCAGATCGCCGAATTTTGTTCGCAATAAAAAGGGCTTCCCAGCCGCGATCTCACTGGCTTGCCGGAGCTCCTCCCGAGTCGCTCTGGTCTCGGAGCGAGTTTCCTTTGCTGCTTGTAAGGCCTTCTTTAGGTCAGCCGTTTTCGCTTGGTTTTCCCTTTCGAGAAGCTCATATCGGCTAGCGGCATTTTGTAGCTCAAGAGCCATGTTGGCTATTCTATCCTCACTTTGGCGATGAGCAGCCTGTTTGGTTTTTAATTCATCAGCTGCCTTCACGGCAGCCGCATTGCTTTTTCTGGCTTGCTCCTTGGCCCGGGCAAGCTCTACTCAAAGGGTCTCCACGGCGGCAGCGCCATCTGCAGTCAAAGCATATCATAAATCCAAGCATCATGCTCTTATTAATATTCGCTGACCACCCAAATATACATACCCTGTGCCTCGTCAAGCCGCTTGTTCACAAGCGTGATTTCTGCGTCCGCCACATCAAGTTGTTGCTTCAGTTCAGCAAATTTAGCAGTCCGGTCAGTCGTTGGAGCTGTAGCCGCCTGCATACAAAATTGGCACCGTCATTACCTGAGACTATGATCCTCTGCTCGCCTCGTCCGGATGGCAACCAGAGTCTCAGGGGCTACTATCTATACAAAGTGCACCTTGCGTTTACGGTACCATCAAAAAATATCACTTTGCGTACCTCAAAGCCTCTTAGCAGGCTCGTAAACGCTTCATTCAACCCGCTTTTTGCGGATGAAATCCTCTTAGCCATTGTACCCATTAAGGTATGATGTGCCTCTAAGACAGCCGCTTTCCGCAGAAGACCCGTCAATATGTCTGGTTGTATATCGGACAGTCCGGGGCTTTTTCTGTTGGTCTCTCTAGGAGCTGAAAACCCCAGACTTTGGGCGGCCGAAGAGTTACCTTCTGGTCTTTGCGGATCGGGAGAGATCCTCCGGGACGACACCTCAGGGTCGTCCGCCTCATGAGGCGGAGAATTAGGAGGTGTTTCGCTCTCCATCATCTCCAGAAGAAGATTCCCCAAGGATGAACATTGTTGAGGGAGGCTATAAGCCGAACTGCAAAACATATTCTCGGTTGTTATTCTCAGGAAAAGCATGGGGTATGCTTACTAAAGCACCTTTGTTCACTTACGGCTCGGTCAACAGCTGGCCCCCCTGTGGGCGCTATGCGGCAATGTTGCCCTCCGGGGAAGGGCCCCCTGATGAAGGTTTCTTCCCTCGTTTGGAGATCTCTGCTTCCAAGCCTTCGGGGATGGTCCTTTTCTTCCCGTGGGGAGAGGGGATATTAGATTCTCCTCCCTGTTCATCCTCTAACACGGGGGTTCTAATTTCCCCTGTTAGGATGCATAACGTACCCCCAGCATGAAGTCCGCTTTTGGCTTCCCCATTCCTCTCCTTGTCCTCCCATGATGGCACTTGATAAGGTGTGCGAGCCAGCATCCTGGTTAATACAGGATCCGGCGAATCTTCGGGGAGAGGGGCCGAACACCTGATCCTCTCCGCCTTTCTTATCCAGCCATGGTCGAGGATGGTTTTTTAGAATAATGCTGTGACCAATATAATGACAGCATGTTTGGTCGTGGAATTACTTACCTGGGTATCTGGATGGTTGCAGTCAAGGCCTGCATCCTCTGTTGTGTCCGGACACTTTATTCGTGATCCCAAGAATAATTGATACATTCCTTCGAGCGTCCTGCCGAAGAAGTGTTGAAGAGTTCGCGGTCCTTCCAGGTTGAACTCCCACATACGGAGAGGTCGACACTGGCACGGCAAGACCCGACGAACTAACATTACTTGGATTACTTTGACAAGACTGATGTCCTTCTTGAGGAGATCCTGAATGCGGCTTTGCAATGACCGCACGTCATCAACTAATCCCTAGTCCAGCCCCTTGTTAACCAATGATGCAAGCTGTGGCGGAGGGGCAGAGCAGAAGGCAGGAGCGGCCACCCACTTCCTCCCTCGGGGTGCTGTGATATAAAACCACTCCCGTTGCCATAGGTCAGAAACTTCCGGGAAGGAACCCTTTGGCCATAAAGCATCGACACCTTTGCTTATTATAGCGCCTCCGCACTCCACGTGTTGCCCGTCGATCATCTTCAGCTTCAGATTGAAGGTCTTGATCCATAAGCCGAAGTGTGGGGTAATGCGGAGGAAGGCCTCACACACAATGATGAATGTGGAGATGTGAAGGAAGGAATCTGGAGCTAGATCATGAAAATCTAGCCCGTAATAGAACATGAGCCCTCTAACAAAGGGATGAAGACCGAAGCCTAGCCCTCGGAGGAAGTGGGAGATGAATACGACACTTCCATTGGGTTTGGGGGTAGGAATAACCTGCCTTGGGTAGGAAGCCTGTGAAGGATTTCAGTGGTCAAATACCTAGCCTCCCTAAGCTTCTTGATGTCCTCCTCTGTGAAGGAAGAGGCCATCCACCAGCCTTGAAGGTTGGATCCGGACATGATTGAGTCCGGAGCGCTTGGACTAAACCTTGGGTGTTGGAACTCGAGGCGAGGGAACGGAAGGATCAGGCGTGCAGAGAAAATGACGGGTCTTGACCTCTTTATAAAGAGTATGAATGTCAAGCATCCTCCGTGCAGCCGTTTGGAACTTGCCTAAAACAAGGAGTTGTACTAATGGAGCGGTTGGGTTACCCACGCCCGTATTGATGAGAACCCCATGATAAGGGGGACACGATCTCTGCTTCGACAAGACGTGCCAATAAAACCGCCTCGCAAGACGTGTAGTGGCAGGTTGGAAAAAACTGTTTGAATAATAACCGGGCCGCGGCGTGATGTCACGCTAGGTAAAAGTTGTCAGCATATTAGACTCGTGGAATATTGTACTCTCTACGGTGGTATGTGGAATTTGTTTTGCAGAGCCGGACATGATTCTTGTGTTCAAGATCTACTTTGGAGTATTCGGAGAAGGAACCCGCCTTGCAATGTCGAAGACAATCTGCGCGCCGGACTCATCGTCATTGAAGCCTGGTTCAGGGGCTATTGAGGGAGTCCTGGATTAGGGGGTCCTCGGACAGCCGGACTATATGCTTATGCCGGACTGTTGGACTATGAAGATACAAGATTGAAGACTTTGTCCCGTGTCTGGGTGGGACTCTCCTTTGCATGGAAAGCAAGCTTGGCAATTCAGATATGTAGATTCCCTTCTCTGTAACCGACTCTGTGTAACCCTAGCCCCCTCCAGTGTGTATATAAACCAGAGGGTTTAGTCTGTTGGACAAGAACAATCATAATCATAGGCTAGCTTCTAGGGTTTAGCCTCTACGATCTCGTGGTAGATCAACTCTTGTAATACTCATATCATCAAGATCAACCAAGTAGGAAGTAGGGTATTACCTCCATAGAGAGGGCCCGAACCTGGGTAAACATCGTGTCCCCCGTCTCCTATTACCATTAGCATTAGACGCACAGTTTGGGACCCCCTACCCGAGATCCACCGGTTTTGACACCGACAATGACCCTACGCTGTTGGTATGTGTCTCGTAAGTCAAGCGGCATGTTGTAGTCATCATCACCTGTCCACTTCCCGCAGCACATATTCGCTTCTCCATCTTTGTCCGCACATAATCTCGTCCAATCTTCCATCCCCACTAAGGCGCCTCCCCCCCCCTCGTCTGAAACCCAAGCACTAACAATGGTAGAACCGAGCAGCATCTGCCAAAAGAGTGGCTGGAATTCGCACCCCATAGAGGTAATCAAGCTCATTGTTTCGCGTGTGGACAATCTCAGTATCATGCCGCTTGCCGCGTGCTCGTCGCGGCTGTACCGTTTACTCAAAGCCCTCAGGCCATAGCTTTTTAAGCCAGCTGCTTGCTTGCTGATGCCGCTTGATCTTCGGAAATGGCGTGTCACGCAGCATAACGATCGTAGGGTGGCGAGCATCAACCCCCTTGACTGCGATCCGATCCTCGTCACCCTCAACTGCATTAACAGTATGTACTGGGTCGGCATGAACACACTTGGATGGTGCTCATCGACGGTCACGGCAGCTAGATGCTCGTGGAGGTCTACACCCGGTGATTGATCCCCCTTCCTTCGATTAACACTGCACTGCTTTGGCACCACGGCCCAGAATACTCGGAATCTTATAGCAGCCAACATGATACCAAGTTTGATTTGCTCAAGGTTGTAATCTGCCAAGTGCCCACAAGATCTGCGAATTATAAAGACTTCGGGCTAATTGCATTCTTCAACCGCGGTCTTGCCTATCTGACAGGTCACTGCGGTAAGTGGATAAATCTGCACGTCCATTGCAGGATCATACATCCTCCATGGTTCTCTGATGCCATTGAACACAAGGGCTTGATTTACGCTATCGACTCCTTCTATGGCTCGACGTATTGCTGGCCTACTCCAGTCATCGCTACAAATGGTTGTTACAGCAGTATGTTACTTTCCTATGATATCATGATGGCTTGCTTATATTACTGTCAACATTTACTGAAAAAATATTCATGCTCATAACATGTTGTTCTTATGATTGACTACATTAAGAGCCCTTTTTTATTTGACTCCAACTTGATATGATGTTGTAGGCCGCCTAGTGTCCCTACCCTTCCTAATCCCAGAACCTTTCAAAGAAAAGTGGCATGGCAGTTGCTGGTGGTTCCTGGCTCGATCAGACAACGGCGAACGATTGATGATCGTTCGCACGTACCGGACGTGTTGTTTCACGGAATACAATCACAGTCACTGTAGGTCTCTGACCAGGATCCCAGCTTCTCTGGGCCTTTAGGAATTTTTGACTGGAGGCTGGTCAGTAGCCTTAGTACATGCTCTCTATTTCTCGGACTAAATTATCTGATTAACCAGGAGATAACCGACGGCAAGGATCATGATGTCAGTGCGGATTCGTTCATCAGGCAAAACTGTGTGTACACAGCTTACCATGCGTCTCTGCATGCACCATACCCTGATATTTGCCGTCACGCTCTGCAGCCCAAAGTAGGAGAGAGGGTCGCAAGTATCAGACTTCGACCTGCTGGCTGGAGTTTCCCCTGTCAAGCACCCATCTGGTTAAAGTCGTCAGCCAATCTCCACAACTTAAGAAATAGTAACGTCTAACTGAGCCAGTTAGTTAGATGCATACACTTGGTGTAGTAGGATCTTTATTTATTTTGATGCATACACTTGTTCTTTTTCGGTAGCCCTTTTGTAATGATGGCTGATGTTTGTTTTCGAAGAGAGAGCTATGTCTTTACTCTTCTAGCCTGCTTACTGCTTATGTTGCACCCCCAGCCCTGGTTGCTGCTGCTGCTATTTTCAATGTACCATCAGTAGTATATTTTGTTTGTTGGTTGAATAAATGTGTTGTTAGAACAACAAACACAATGTTTTGGAAGTCGTTGCACGATCCGATCCTTTAGTGCCCCGTACCGTACGTAGCGCATACTCCCTCCGTCCGGAAATACTTGTCCAAGGAATGGATGTATCTATTCATATTTTAGTTTTAGATGCATTCATTTTTATCTATTTGTGCGACAAGTATTTCCGGACGGAGAGAGTACTATTTTTGGTACAGAACACATTTTCCACTTGTTGATAACATGTAGCCCATTGATGAAGGCCCAATAGAGGAGCCCATAATTAACTAGAAGGGAGGCTCTCACATGAATCCGTCCCAGGTACATGCTCGTGGTCCCCTAAACATAAATAAGTAAATAAATAAATAAAGCTAGACGTTCATGCACCAGTTCTTTAAATTCATGATTTAACAGGAGGATATTATTTCCTATGATAGTGTCGTTACATTCAGTCGATATTATTCTTAGGCAAAGATAGCGACCAGTCTTCTTTCTCCCACCATTTTCTTCCTGCAACCAGCGGACCCATGCAAATCATAGTCAAGTCGTAAATAGTTTTGGTCCATTTTTATTTTTCAATAAGAATGTCCAACCCAGCCCAGCACATTGGCGATAGCACTTTATCCTCTGCCTTGGTGCGCTCACCGCGGCGCCGCCGTCCGGCCCTGTCAACATAGTGAATCAGGAGAGGACTGTAGTTGTGAGTATGACAGTACGGACCCACAAGGTCCACTCCCAAACACAAGCAAGCACCTCTTTTACTACTCAGATGCACCCCTCGTTTTTTTACTCTAATCCACCCTGCTGATATCAGGGACCCACATCATTTTCAATGTATAGTCAATTAACGATAGAATTGCACAACTGTTCTTTAGTAGTAACTCGAAGGAGCAGGCTACAAACTGGGTTATGCGGTCTCTGCGGCCCGTCTAACAACATGACCAGCCCAATTGTTTTTTCTTTGGGAAAATAGGTAGCCCAGTATTTATTTTTGAAGAATACCCAAGCTAGGCCTATTTGTTTTCTCTGACTTACTGGGCTGCAAATCTTTCAAGACAAGGAGGGATGCATTCCGGCCTAGCCAAAGAGTATGGTCAGTGTCTGTTAAAAGTAATATCAAAGGGGTTGAAAATTCCAAAAAAAAATATAGCAAATGGAAAATTATTTCTTTTTTTTGCTTTTGTTCTTCACTGATATTTTGTATTTCATTGGATTTAACATGACATAGTGCTAATTTATTTTTAAATTTGTTTTAGTATGGCTACTAATTTTTGGATTAAGAATATTTTGTTCCCCAAAAAAGTTTGTGAATTTTGAAAATTTCGCACATATTTAGTTCAATTTTTTAACCCTGGTACTGACTAGAAAATGGGCAGTAATTCTAAAAATGGAAAATGGGCTGCAATAAATTCCATATGAATTAGAAAATGAGTAAAAATCATAAAAATAATAGCAAATGGGCTGTACACGCCATAGATTTCAAGACTGACTTGTTTACGCAAGGCTTTGTTAGTCAACACACGATTCTAGCAGCAGTGACTGTTGGATGTCCATCCAACGGCCGACTTGCTTCTTCAATCTCTGATCTTCCTGCTCGAGCCGCCTAAATCAACGCCGGTGGGACTGCTTGCTCTCACCTCTTGTAGCCCGCTGTGATGCTGCGCAGGCTTCACTGGCCCACCCTACTCCCTCCGATGGCCTGGCCGCATGCAATCAACTGCCTCCTTATTACGCGAAAAAAATGATTCCTCCCACTGACATCTGGGGCGCATCGGTTGGGACGCTAACCTGTGGGCCTACTAAGTTGACGCGTACGCATGGCTTGTCAACTAAGTCAACAAACGATTCTAGCAGCAGTGACCGTTGGATATGAATCGACTGGTCCTACTGCTTCTTCAATCGCTACTCTTCTTGCACCAGCCGCCCAAACCAGCGCCGGCTAGACCGCCTGCTCCTGCCTCCCGTGGCCGGCTGTGCTGCCACGAAAGCCTCACCGCCCCCTACTACTCCCACCGCTGGCCAGGCCCTGCGGCGATGGCAGCCTCACACCACAGCCGAACCAGTGAACCCTCGTACTCCTCTCCGCGTGGGCATCCACTGTTGCGTCTTCCCCGGCTCCACATCGTCCCCTTCCTAGGCTTCACCGTCATCCACCGCCCTGGTGCTCTCGGCGCGGCGTGGTCAATATGGTCAAGGAACGACTTCCATTAGAAGAGTACTATACATGGAGAGGCTGACAGCTGGGTCCACGGCCGCAGCAAGGAAGTGCCTCCTTATTACACGGAAAATAATGATTCACCCACCTGACATCGGGGATCCACCGGATGGGCCACCGTTGTTCATGAAAAAAATGTTTCCCCCCTGACTGTTGGGACCCACCAGCTACATCTTCGCACGCAAGGAAGTGCGTCCATATTATGGGCAAAAAAATGATTCACCCCCTGACTGCTAGGACACACCAGCTACATCTTTGCACACAAGGAAGTTCCTGACAGTCGGGACCCACCTGGTCGAAGCGTTCGTAGCGTTGTCATTCTGGTCGCGAACGTGTATGTACATATTGGTTGATCGGTCTGTCTGCAGGCTGCAGCGATGAACCATGGCCGTGCAAGGAGGGACACGTGTCGTAGTAGAGATGCACACGTAGCATGTACACGTGCGTACAACGGCCAGGCTGCAAGAAAGAAAATACGGCCACGTACGTACATACGGGTGGGGTCTCGAACGCTTACTCGCGCATACGTATGGCCAGGGCTCGTGTACATGGCTGGGTCGGAACGGAGAAACTGCGTCGTCGTTGTGTTCATGGGGAGGCAACAGAATGCATCGTGTTCATCGGGAGGCAACGGAACACGTGCTGTTCATAGGGAGCCAACCGGCTTGGATGGAACAACCAAATGAAACAAGGCCTGGCGTACCGCAGAACGGAGGAAACGGCCTTGTGTTCGACCGGCCACGGTTGAAACGGGATCATGTTCATCGAGAGGGGTCTGGCGTACCGCAAAGCGGAGGAAACCGACTTCTCTTGGACCTCCTACGGTCGAAACGGGGTCCTATTGACCAGGAGGGGTGTGGCGTACCACAAAGCGGAGTAAACGGACTTGTGTTGGAGCGCTACGGTCCAAATGGGGGTCCTGTTCATCGGGAGGGGTGTGGCGTACCGCAAAACAGGACTCCACGGGATACTGTTCATCTCCACCATCGACTGCCTCCACGGGCTACTGTTCATCCACCATCGACCTCCTCCAGCCTCCACCTGCGACTGTTCATCCACGGGCTCCTGTTCATCCAGCCTCCACCGCTCCTCCACCGGCTACTGTTCAACCAGCCCTCTCCATGGGGTCCTGTTCAACCCCCTCCACGGGATACTATTCATCCAGCTCTCCACCGGCTACTGTTCATCCAACCCTCCACGGGGTCCTGTTCATCCACCCCCCAACCGGCTCGATCGATCGGGGTCCTGTTCATCTAGCGGCAACACCACGTCATCCTGTTCATCCAACCCCCCACCAGGGACTATTCATCCAAACCCCCCAACAACGCTCACTGTTCATCAAGGGAAGGAGGCAGCAGGTTCGATCGGCTTCAGTTAGCAGCAGTAGCGAACGAAGGAATCGCTCGATCGGGTTCAGTTAACAGCCATCGATCGATCGCTCGGGTTCAGTAACGCATAGCCTAAAGTGCAATCGCTCAGGTTCAGTAGGCGAACGCCTCGCTCGAGTTCAGTTAGAGCCCAACGCCTCGCACCCACGCGCGTACGTGTACGAGAGAAACACGCATCGCTCGGCCCCCGACCACCCACCGTACCGGGAACTCCCCGATATTTTCCGCGCCCTCGCTTCTACCATGGTTTTTTCCATCATGGACGGCCCAAAGAATGTCATGCAGCTGCGTCTCCAGCCCGCCCAGGACGAAAAGTCCATTTTCTATCATGATTTTTTGTCATAGAAGTAGGAGCCCACCATATCTATGATGATACCTGGTTTTGTCACAATTATCATCATAGAAGTGTCATAAGTATGACAGAAAAAATTTCGTTCGGCCCAAAATGTCACGGATGTGTCTTTTTTTTTGTAGTGATGATAGTCCTATTATCTTTTTTGAATTCTCCCAACTACACTATATTGGAGAAGTTTGCTCTTGTTAAGGATTATATTGATGGGTTGCCTTTTAGCGTTGCACATGATAATTTTGATGAATGTAATATGCATGTGCTTGCTTCTCCTACTTGCAATTATTATAAGAGAGGAACTATATCTCCACCCCTCTATGTTTCCAACACGATAAAATTGCAAGAAACTTCTTATGCTATGTATTGGCCTTAACTTGATGTGCATGGATTGTTCTTGTATGACATGTCGATGCATAGGAAGAGAGTTAGACTTCGTCATTGCTTGATATATGTTGCTTTGTGCTCATTACTAAATGCCAAATCATTGTTAATTAAAATTGGCTTTGATATACCTTGGGATCCGGGTGGATCCATCACTTTATGCCTAGCTTAATGGCTTTAAAGAAAGCGCTGCCAAGGAGACAACCCGGAAGTTTTAGAGAGTCATTTATTTCTATTGAGTGCTTTTATAAAGTTTAAAAACAAAAAAATATAGAGGGGAAACTTAAAACTTCACTAAAAGAAAAGTTAAAGTGAGAGGGACGAGCATTCTGAAAGTGGGAGCTAGCCTTGAACTTTGTTCATGCCCATGGAAACTTTGCGAATCTCAATTACAGAAACTTTGCAGAAAAAATAATTATCCCCTTGTACAAAGCCATTTTATTATATCATGTGCCAAGATTTGCCTTTAGGATGATTAGATTGCTTGTTGGTATGTGCGGTGCAGAAACAGAAACTTTGGTTGTAGCGCGTGAATTTTAATTTTTTATTGGAATGTCAAACGTTTGTGAAACTTTTTACATAGTCTTGCTATACAAAGTTTTTACGTTTTCCTAATTTTTCAGAATTTTTGGAGTACCATAAGTATGGTAGTGTTCAGATTACTACAGATTGTCCTATTTAAGACAGATTCTGTTTTTGATGCATCATGTTGCTTGTTTTGATGAAACTATCGATCCTATCGGTGGTATAAGCCATGGAAAAATTATATTACAATAGCTAAAATGCAAAAACAAAATATGCATTGGTTTGCAATACTACTTATAGTAGTGATTTGCTTTATTATACTAACGGATCTTACTGAGCTTTCTGTTGAGTTTTGTGTGGATGAAGTGCAAATATCAAGGAGGTCTCGATATGAGGAGAAGGAGGAGAGGCAAGAGCTCAAGCTTGGGGATGCCCAAGTCACCCCTAGTAAATATTCAAGGAGACTCCAGCGTCTAAGCTTGGGGATTCCCCGGAAGGCATCCCATCTTTCTTCAACAAGTATCGGTATGTTTTCATCTTCGTTTCGTTCACGTGATATGTGTAAATCTTGGAGCGTCTTTTGTGTTTATTTTTCACTTTTCTTTTATGCAACATGATGGTATGAGATAGTCCATGGTTGATTTATAGAATTCTCATTACACTTCACTTATATCTTTTGAGTGTGGCTTTATAGAATGCTTCATGTGCTTCACTTATATCATTTGAAGTTTGGATTGCCTGTTTCTCTTCACATAGAAAACTGATGTTCGTAGAATGCTCTCTTGCTTCACTTATATTTGTTAGAGCATGGTCTTTTGTAGAAAGAATTAAAATCTCATGCTTCACTTAGATCAATTTAGAGAGTCAACACGAATTGGTCAACTACATGGTTAGTCATAAAATTCTACATAAAACTTATGGATCACTGAATATGATATGTTTGATTCCTTGCAATAGTTTTGCGATATACAGATGATAATATGTGGGAGGTACTAGTAAATGGTTGTGGTTAGTAGGAATATTGGTGCTAAGGTTTGTGATTTCTGAAGCATGCACGTATAGTCTCTCGTTATGCTATGAAAGTTGAAGCACAATTTATCCTTGATCGTCTATCTTTGTGTGAAGGTCGGGGGCGCGCAATGGTTAACTCCTACAACCTCCCCCTAGGAGCATGCGTAGTATTACTTTGCTTCGAGGGATAATAAACTTTTGCAATAAGTATATGAGTTCTTTATGACTAATGTGAGTCCATGGATTATACGCACTCTTACCTTTCCGCAATTTGCTAGCCTCTACGGTACCGTGCATTGCCCTTTTCTCACCTCGAGAGTTTGTGCAAACTTCACCGGTGCATCCAAACCCCGTGATATGATACGCTTTATCACACATAAGCTTTATTATATCTTCCTCAAAACATCCACCATACCTACCTATTATGGCTTTTCCGCCATTCCAAGATATATTGCCATGCAACTTCTACCACTTCCGTTTGATGACTTGAGCATTCATTTTCATATTGCTTTGCATGATCATATAGCTGACATAGCATTTGTGGCTCAGCCACCATTCATCATTTTTATACATGTTACGCTAGATCATTGCACATCCTGGTACTGCCAAAGGTATTCATATAGAGTCATATTTTGTAGTATTGAGTTATAAGTAAATGGAAGTGTGATGATCATCATTATTCATTATTAGAGCAATGTCCCAGTGATGAAAGGATGATGGAGACCATGATTCCCCCACAAGTCGGGATGAGACTCTGAACAAAAAAAGAAGGAAGAAAAAGAAAAAGAGAAAAAAAGAAAGAAAAAGAAATGAATGAAAGAGAAAAGAGAAGGGGCATGCAAATACCACGCTTGTGCTTCAAAGTAGCACCATGTTTTTATATAGAGAGTCTCCTATGTTGTCACTTTCACATACTAGTGGGATTTTTTCATAGTAGAGTTTCATGCATACCCACTTAGTTTCGTATTGATCTTTCATACACTTATAGCTCTTAGTGCATTCGTTGCATGGCAATCCCTACTCCTCACGTTGATATCAATTGATGGGCATCTCCATAGCCTATTGGTTAGTCGCGTCGATGTGAGACTTTCTTACTTTTTTGTCTTCTCTATATTTACCCCTATCATCATACTCTATTCCATCGATAGTGCTATATCCATGGCTTGCGCTCATGTATTGCATGAGAGTGAAAATGTTGAAGCGCGTTCAAAAGTATGAACCAATTGCTTGGCTAACACCGGGATAGTACATGATTTATACTTTGAGCTGAGAAGACAGAGCATGACAAGGCTATATGATTTTGTAGGGATAACGTTCTTTAGCATTTCATATTCTGAAAGACATGATTGTTTGTTGGGATACCTGGGTATTGATGTCTTTATGTCAAATTATAAAGTATTGCTTTGAATCACTTATGTCTTAATATTCATGCCATGACTAGACATATGATCAAGTTTATGCTAGGTAGCATTCCACATCAAAAAATTATCTTTTTTATCATTTACCAACTCGAGGACGAGCAGGAATTAAGCTTGGGGATGCTAATATGTCTCCGTCGTATCTATAATTTTTGATTGTTTCATGCCAATATTATTCAACTTTTACATACTTTTGGCAACTTTTTATATGATTTATTTGGACTAACTTACTTATCCGGTGCCCAGTGCCAGTTCCTATTTGCTGCATGTTTTGTTTCGCAGAAAATCCATATCGAATGAATTCCAAACGCGATAAAAATTTACGAAGAATTATTTTGGGATATATGTGATTTTTAGGAGGTGGAATCAACGCAAATGGGGTCCCACAGTGCCCACAACCCACCAGGGCCCGACGCGCCCTGGTGTCTTGTGCCCTCCTCGAACGTCGGTTCGGGCCCTTCTTCTGGTGCAAGAAAGATAATTTATGGGAAAAAAGCGTGTAAAAATTTCAGCGCCATTGGAGTTACGGATCTCCGGGAATTTAAGAAACCGTGAAGGGCCAGATCGGGGAACGCGAAACAGAAGAGGACAGAGAGACAGATCCAATCTCGGACGGGCTCTCGCCCCTCCGGAGCCATGGAGGCCATGGACTAGAGGGGGAACCCTCCTCCCATCTAGGGGGGAGGCCAAGTAAGAAGAAGAAGGAGGGGGCTCTCTCCCCCCTCGCTTCTGGTGGCGCCGGAGTGCCGCCGGGGCAACGATCGGGACAACGATCTACATCAACAATCTTGATACCGTCAACACCAACTCGCTCCCCCTCTATGCAGCAGTGTAACACCTCTTCCCCCTGTTGTAATCTCTACTTAAACATGGTGCTCAACCTCATATATTATTTCCTAATGATCTATGGTTATCCTATGATGATTGAGTAGATCCGTTTTGCCCTGTGGGTTAATCGTGATCTTGGTTGGTATGATTGCATATTTTATTTATGGTGCTGTCCTACGGTGCCCTCCGTCTCACGCAAACGTGAGGGCCCCCGCTGTAGGGTGTTGCAGTATGTTCATGGTTTGCTTACGGTGGGTTGCGAGAGTGACAGGAATTTAAACCCGAGTAGGTGGGGTATGACGTATGGGAGTAAAAAGGACTTGATACTTAATGCTATGGTTAGGTTTCACGACCTTAATGATCTTTATTAGTTGCGGATGCTTGCTAGAGTTCCAATCATAAGTGCATATAATCCAGGTAGAAAAAGTATGTTAGCTCATGCCTCTACCTCATATAAAATTACAAGAATGATTACCGGTACTTGTTATCGATTACCTAGGGACAAATCACTTTCTTGTTGACAAAAGCTATCCACTTTTATGACCTTGCAATTTATTCATAGTTTTATTCTCGCAAAGTACTCGTCGTTTTATTCTTGCAAAATAGTTTCATACTTGTTCTAGGTAAAGCAAAAGTCAAGTGTGCGTAGAGTTGTATCGGTGGTTGATAGAACTTGAGGGAATATTTGTTCTACCTTTAGCTCCTCGTTGGGTTCGACACACTTATTTATCGAAGAAGGCTACAAACGATCCCCTACACTTGTGGGTTATCAAGGTCTTTCAGATTCTTCATATTGATCAACAAATATAATTCCCAAGTGACTCAACAAATTGAGCTATGCTCCCCAACAATGGTGCCAGAAAAAGGTCTTCAAAACCCACAAGTATAGGGGATCGCGATAGTCTTCGATGGTAGTATTTCACCCAAATTTATTGATTCGACACAAGGGGAGCCAAAGAATATTTGCAAGTATTAGCAGTTGAGTTGTCAATTCAACCACGCCTGGAGAACTAAATATCTGCAGCAAAGTGTTTAGTAACACAGTAGTATGATAGTTTTGATAGCAGTAGTAGCAGTAGCAGCAGTAATGGTAACAGTAAGAGTAGCAGTTTTATAGTGATTGTAATAGCAGCAACAACGAAAGTAACTTAGGAAAGATCAATATGCGAAAAGCGAGGCATTGAATCAGTGATGTATATTTGTGTTGGATGACATTCATCATATAACAGTCACAACCTAGAGCGATACACAATAGCTCCAATTCATCAATGTAATGTAGGCATGAAATCCATATATAGTCATACATGCTTATAATAAGAATTTGCATGGCATCTTTTGTCCTACCCTCCCATGGCAGCGGGGTCCATAAGAAAATCTAAGGGATATTAAGGCCTCCTTTTAATAGAGAACCGGAACAAAGCATTAGCATATGGTCAATATATGAACTCCTCATACTACGGTAATCACCGGAAAGAATCCCAATTATTATCACCTTGGGGTATTCGGATCATAATATGTAATAGGTGCATACAACTTGCAAGATAGGATCAAGAACTAAAATATATCCATAAGAACATAGAGGGTTCAAGTCTGAAATCATGGCACTCGGGCCCTAGTGACAAGCATTAAGCATAGCAAAGTCATAGCAACATCAATCTCAGAACATAGTGGATACTAGGGATCAAGAGCTAACAAATTCACTCAATTACATGAAAAATCTCATCCAACTCCATCACCGTCCAGCAAGCCTATGAAGGAATTACTCACTCCCGGTGGTGAGCATCATGAAATTGGTGATGAAGAAGGGTTGGTGACAATGATGGCACCAAATACCCCTCTCCGGGCCCTGAACGGACTCCATATCAACCCTCCCAATGAAGAACATGAGGTGGCAGCGACTCCATATCGTAAAACGTGATAAAACTTCTTCTCTAATTTTTTTCTCGGTGAAACAAAATTTATAGGCTTGAGATTAGGGTCAGCGGAGCCTCGTGGGCCCCACAAGGTATCCGAGGGTGGACGCGCTCTGTTGCCTTATGGGCAACAGGCGACCCCCCTCTGGTGGGTCTTGGCTCTAGTATTTTTATATATTCCATAAAAAATCTCAAAAAAAATCATCCAACTCCAAGAACTTTTATTTCTGCACAAAAAACAACACCATGATAGTTCTGATAAAAACAGCGTCAGTCCGGGTTAGTTTCATTCAGGTCACGCAAATTAGAGTCCAAACAAGAGCAAAAGTGTTTGGAAAAGTAGATACAACGGAGACGCGTCACTTGGGCACAGTCCGAGCTAGTTCTGTCGTTTGTTACTCAATAAGTTGTTACCGTCCTTTTCTTCAATGTGCATAGCGCGAGTCCCTGGTTCGAGTTACGAGAAATTTGTTTCTCCGCCCCAAGTCCACTTGTTCTGCAAATGGATGAAGTTCTTCTTCCATGGTCTATTCAACTCATGTTCTTTGTTGTAACTGCCATCCTTCAGATCCCTTCCATTTTCACACGTACAACTTGTTCGTGCACCACATTTTCCTCTGCTCTTGCGCTTCTAGTCATCCTACCTGAGGAAAACCCAATGGCATTGGATTTGGCGGATGAAATCGAGGTAAATGTCATTGTATTCTGCTTAATCTTGTTCAAATCACTCTTCAATGATTCTTTTTTCTGCTGAATCCAAATTTCGTATTCCTAGTACTTATTCTATTACGACTTTAGAGGGCTTTGTAGGCATGACAATGTTTGAAAGAATAACACTTTCTCCCTCTGTTTTACACCACCTTGAAGTGAAGGGATGGTAAACTCCAACTAACTGCAACATCTGTATCCATCTTATGTGCATTGCAGTTCATATCAAACATACATGCAGACGCCTTGTAAGCGCAAATCCAAAGAGGTGCCCCTTGGAGGCGGACGACGATGTCGAATGGGTTGCTTGGGGTGGCCTCCCCGGGCCGAAGCAGTTGGAAGATGCCCTCCATCGTCGGCCTGGCAAGCGTGCGCAGCTCCCTGAGCTGCGTGAGCTTGTCTCCAAGAATCACAGGAGAGAGACAACAACACCTGAGGAATGACGACGGGGCAAGCAGAGAGACAACGACGCCGGATCCAAAGATGAAAGTCACACAAGGGGACGAAGTGAAGACTGCGAAAGAGAGTGAGAACTAGGGTTCTCACCCAACTAGGTATTCTCTTCACCCTTACGCGCAGCCCAACCATCCACGAATGCCACGCAAGGGCCAACACGTGAAATCTTGGAACTGCCCTCGGCGGCAACCCAAAACTACGGGCGGTGGCACGATCCCTGCGCCCCACTAAAACCAGCACCGGCCACACCCGCTTCCGTGGTCGATGACAACAGCGGCCCACCCCAGCGACCCCGACTTCCATAGAGAGACAAAATGGTAGAACGTGAGCAACAAAATTGGGCACTATTCATTGCTCTCCTCACCGGTCTTGATCCAACGGCTCGGATTAATCGATCTCAAAATCGAATGGCCAGAAGTTGTTTGGACACAGAATCGACGGTGGGGGGCTCCATTTCTTGCGGGGCAATTGGATTGGCATGATTGACCTTTTCCCGTAAATAAGCCCCTGAAACAAGCACCAGCGAAACAGAGACGCACAGCACTTTTCATCTCCCTTAAAAAAGCACTTTCCGTCTCTTCTCGTTGCTGGATCTTCTCGCAGGGGAGGAAAAAGGGCCGGCGATGGACGGCGGGAAGAAGAGCCGGGACCCGTACAAGCTGCCGCAGGAGCGCAGGGACCGCAAGTCAGGCTCCGGGATGAGCGGCGACGCCAAGAAGGGCGGCCGTGGCGGCAAGTTCACCTGGGAGGGCGCCGACGGCTACACCGACGAGGATCTTGACCTCATCGGCGATTTTTCGTCAAAAGAGACTACTTGCCGGATTGAAATGACAAAAAAGACCACCTCTCAGTCAGATTGACAAAAAAGACCCCCCTCGCCGTGGCGGCAGGCGCTCCAGGCAACACGTGGCACCTGCCGCCATGACGTGAGGCGGCCGGCCCCGCCGCCACCTTGCCAGGCGGCCAGTTGCTCGCTATGGGATTCCAGTCCGGCGACGGAACGGGGACGGGCTCGTGGGCCAGGCCGCCACCGTATGAGGCGGCCGCACTGCTGCTGCCCGACAGCGCTGCTGCCGCACGCGACGGAGGGGTGGGCCCTGCCGCCACGCCCTGTGGCGGCCGCACTGCTGCTCTGCATGCCGTCGCGGCGAGAAGCGTCTCAGCCCGGAATCTGCATGATAAGTACAATTATCCATCCCACCCTGCCTGCAACATGTATACCTAAGCCTTTTTGTTTTTGCAATAGTATAAGAATGTTTATCCCATGACGTGATGCGTCGTCCTCGATGGACATAGTGTTCGATTCGCCTGTATGGAGCAGCATGCATGATCAATGCGGTGCAGTCCTATACACAGATGAACATAAATTTATACGTGTGCACTGTAGCATCCCGTTGCTCTAGCTAGCCATGCTAGCGATGTCTCGACACGTAGCCCACACAGACCGTCCTGGGGCTGGCACCGATCGGCCCGCGTGCAGCAGCGGCAGTGCGGCCGCCACAGGGCGTGGCGGCAGGGCCCGCCCCTTCGTCGCGTGCGGCAGAAGCTGTCGGGCAGCAGCAGTGCGGCCGCCTCATACTGTGACGGCCGGGCCAACGAGCCCGTCCCCGTTCCGTCGCCGGCCTGGAATCCCGTAGCGAGCGACTGGCCGCCTGGCAGCGTGGCGGCGGGGCCGGCCGCCTCACGTCGTGGCGGCAGGTGCCACGTGTCGCCTGGCGCACCTGCCGCCACGGCGAGGGGGTCTTTTTTGTCGATCTGATTTAGAGGTGGTCTTTTTTGTCATTTTAATTCAATATGTGGTCTCTTTTGATGAAAAATCCTCATCCGCAACAAGGGCAGGGGTACCGGCGCCTCCGACAACGAGAAGTCCTAGGGAGATGGCGACCCCTCCGACGAGTAGGCGCTACGTCATCCGGCCCTGCCCGCCCGTCTTCTTCCTGTCCGATCGATCCCAAGCCTGAACGGTGTCAACTTTCGTTAGCTTTCTCGTGTCAGTTCTTAAATAATACGATCGAGTCGTGGCCTCTTTGGCATGTATATATGATCTATTTTCAGTTATCGACTTGCTAATGCCGGATGAATTGTTCTATCTGCATCTCGCACTTGGGATCAACCTGGTCTTATGTTTCTGTGATCTTGTTTTTCCTTCTGCGCTGATTTCTTCTCAATTTATCGAATGGATCTGCTATCGGCGGACGTTTGCTGTCTTGATTGCTGCGTTTAGTCCTTGCTTAGTTGTGATTTCGTAGGAGTACTATGATTTCTGAATCAGCTGACAGAAGATCCATCGGGATCAGTCCTTTGTCAGTCGTGCACCGAGATTGAAGATCACATATTTTCACCTTCACATACTTAGGAAGATTACTGCGTTGTGTGAGTGTTCAAGAGTGGCCATGATCATCCTGGCCCACCAATATGATTGATCATCATCCAACTCTAGCAAATTGTAATACTCCACCCAATCCCAAAATAAGTGTTGTGGTTTAATTCAACCAAAACCGTGGCAATTATTTTATTTTAGATCGGAGGGAGCAACTGATAATTACCACGGTGTATAGTAAAGTCTATTTTCAACCTTGAACTGGTAGACATAGTCGAAAACGAACCCTGAATTTTCGACACTGTTTTAAATAGCCCGCTATAGCGTTTATAAAAAGGCTTGCGCTAAGAGACTTTGATCCAAACAAATGAACAAACATTTCAAATAGCGCGCTATAGCTCCGCTATAGCACGCTATAGCATTTGGAAGAGGTCCGCCGTAAGATGCTTAGCGCACTATTTAAAACTATGATTTTCGATCCATGAAGTTGACACCCCGTACTCACTAATCCTGGCTAATGTCAACCCTATACCGACCCTGGATGTATTTGTTGCATTGGGGAAAAGGCAATCCCGACCGGGATCAGTCGTTTCTTTCACCGACAGTGCGGGCCTATGTGTCATGTCCATCTTCCCACTTCGTCCATACCAGCAACGTGATTCTTGCACTCAACGCTCTGCTGCCGTCTCCTGTTCCTGGTGGACACTCAGCTGCGAGAGGCGAGGTGGAGGAGAAACACGGCAAGGATGACCTGCTTCGTGGAGGTCTGCAGGGACGTGCACCGCCGCTACAGGCTGCCCGACCGGAGCCGCGCGGCGGCGATATGAGCGTCCTAAGCTTCTCTAGTTCCCTCGGCGTCGCTACGACCGGGCGAGCTCAAGGCCCGTCGACTTTGCTGTCCTCCGTGACGCCCCCTCTCGTGGCCGCCTCCATGAACTGCTTTGTCTTTTGATCGAGCACCTGCTGTGCACACACCACGGAGCCGGAGCTCGCCTACGAGGCGTCCCAGAACACGAAGGCGCAACACGTAGACGAGGTGAAGTGTTGTGTCCAGGAGCCCGAACGGAGCAGCGGGGTTCATGGGCGGTCGACATCGAGCTCGCCGTGTCCGCATGGGTGCAGACGGCGGGATGTGGGTGCCCTGCTGCCACCCTATGCTGTCCACCGGGCGTACGCGTAGAAGGTCTCTCCACGCGCGGCTGCTCGGGTCACGGTCACCACTGTTGCCTGTTGGCACAAGGTCCCGAAAGGCGATAGCTGATACAACTCGTCTAGTCCTCCTTCCTCATGTACTGTAGAAGCAACAAACGCAGCCTCAATTGCATGGATGCGCTGCTGGCCGGTGCTTTTGGCCAACGGTCAGTCGTAGCAAGGCTGGCTCCTGGACTTTATTCTGCGGGAAGACACGCATGTACTCAACTATCCTGAGCAGGCAACTGGATTGATTCGCCCTCTACACAACACACACGTATGCGAGGCTCGCAGACTGCGGGCTGGCGCAGCTAGGATATTGCCGCCGTCGGCGAGTTCAACAGGGCGATGCCATGGCGGACGAGGCCGGGTGTTGGGTTGAAGATAAATATGATTTGTGGGACAGAGATGTCAGTGATAATAGCCTGTGATCCCGGTCAGGATCGATCTTTTCCTGGTGCGCCAAACAGTTCGAGGGTTTGAATTGACTGGGATTCTGAAGTATGGGGTACCGATTTCAGGGATTAAAAGGTTGAGGTTTGATTTCGACTAGCAGTATGAATTGAAGGTTGAGGTTTGATTTCAGCGCGTCTGAGGCGTTGGAGGGAGCCAACTACCAACTGACTAGAAAGATGGAGGTGTTGCAGTTGGTCGATTGCGGCTATGGTGAGGATCCTTTTCTTTCTTTTGTCTTCTTCTTTTTTGTGATTGGTTGATTGGTTGCAGGGTAAGCTGGAATTTTGTCCCATATCACAATGTTTTGTCTATTGGTGTAGAGCTTTTCCTATTTTATTATGGGTTTCTGATTGGGCAACACACCAAATGAAGGGTAATTTGATTTGTGAGTTATGAGTATCAAGCTCCTGTGAGATATCTGTACTTAACAGGCAACACCTTCTTATGTGAAGAACCACCTAATTATTCAGCCTACTAATCCTTCTTTGACATTGAGAGGCAAGAGCTCGCTATCTCCAATGGATTGATGTGGGAGGTGGTAGTGTAGACAGCGGATTGACGTGAGAGGCAAGAGATCGCTATCTCCAGCGGATTGATGTGGGAGGTGCTAGTGTAGACAGCGACTTCAGGTAGGGAGATACTCAAGGTGGCTCGATCGTCGCCTGACCGGCTGGACAGGCGGCGGAGGTGGAGGTCGTGCGAGGCGGCTCTTCCGCCGATCTGTTAGTTCGAGCCCTTGCCCCTTGGTTGCCTGCCATGCTAGCAAGAATGACCACCGCCACGTCTTCTCCTGTGCTACCAGCAAGCAGCCGACCAAGCCGCTGCCATGCCTCCGGCGCTCCCTGGCAGCCAGCGCTACATGTCCAGATTTGTGAGCATTGATGCTTGTGCTTTCTTGTTCATGTTCTGGTGAGGAAGAAGGGAAAACGCTGGAGCCAACTAATTTTTAGTGGGACCATATTCTGTTTTAATGACAATGCTAAAGGAAGCACATGCCACAGATTTCTCTCAGTAATTGTTTTATCTCTCAAACTTGTTTTTTGGATGGTGAGAATTCACAATGCCTAGGTTAATAATTGTTCGTTCTGATAATTTGTCAAAATGCAATGAAGGAACCAAAATATGGGGATGACGTTCATTCTTGGCCAGTTATTGATTGCGCTTCCAAATAAGTTGGAACAATAATATGAGGTGGGGGCTCAAGTTGCTAGCAGGAGCAATGATAATATAAATGTTCAACATATGAGTTTTCTACACCTGTGTTTTTACGGGTGCCACCCTTCCTGTTACAGTAGGTTTTGCAGCCTAATCTTGTTCATCTTTGTGCCTGTTTCCTGGTTCCCTTTTTCTCATTCTCATCCGTGATGTGATGCTCATAGGAAAAGGAAGAGTAAGAAGAAATCCATGAAAGAAAGATGGTTGATCGGCCGACGAGGACGCGACTGTTCCCTCCAACGTTAATACCGCGACTGTCAACAAGGTCATGGACCCTCTTTTCTCCCCTTGGTTCGATTCGATTCAATTTGGATGTTGTGTTGTTGTTACGCATGGAGGTCTGATTTGCTTTCCTTTCTGATGTGGCCGGATTCATCACGCAGGTCGTCGTCGTCAAGGCCTCGAGCTGGCTGCAACCAGGCACGTGAAGGAAATATGCCCTAGAGGCAATAATAAAGTTGTTATTTATATTTCCTTATATCATGATAAATGTTTATTATTCATGATAGAATTGTATTAACCGGAAACTTAGTACATGTGTGAATACATAGACAAACAGAGTGTCACTAGTATGCCTCTACTTGACTAGCTCGCTAATCAAAGATGGTTAAGTTTCCTAGACATTGACATGAGTTATCGTTTGATGAACGGGGTCACATCATTAGAGAATGATGTGATTGACTTGACCCATCCATTAGCTTAGCATGATGATCATTTAGTTTGTTGCTATTGCTTTCTTCATGACTTATACATGTTCGTATGACTATGAGATTATGCAACTCCCGAATACTGAAAGAACACTTTGTGTGCTATCAGACGTCACAACGTAACTGGGTGATTATAAAGATGCTCTACAGGTGTCTTCGATAGTGTTTGTTGAGATGGCATAGATCGAGATTAAGATTTGTCACTGATTGTCGGAGAGGTATCTCTAGGCCCTCTCGGTAATGCACATCATTATAAGCCTTGCAAGCAATGTGACTAATGAGTTAGTTACGGGATGATGCATTATGGAATGAGTAAAGAGACTTGCCGGTAACGAGATTGAACTAGGTATTGAGATATTGACAGTCAAATCTCAGGCAAGTAACATACTGATGACAAAGGGAACAACGTATATTGTTATGCGGTTTGACCGATAAAATCTTCGTAGAATATGTAGGAACGAATATGAGCATCCAGGTTCCGCTATTGGTTATTGACCAGAGATGTGTCTCGGTCATGTCTACATAGTTCTCGAACTCGTAGGGTCCGCACGCTTAACATTCGATGACGATTGGTATTATGAGTTTACGTGTTTTGATGTACCGAAGGTTGTTCGGAGTCCCGGATATGATAACGGACATGATGAGGAGTCTCGAAATGGTCGAGACATAAAGATCAATATATTGGAAGCCTATGCTTGGACATCAAAATGGTTCCGGGTGAGTTTGGGCATTTACCCGAGTACCGGGGGGTTACCCGAACCCCCCGGGGAGTACATGTGCCTTATTGGGCATTAGTGGGAGATAGGAGGAGGCGGCCAAGGAGAGGGCGCCCCCCAAGCCCAATCCAAATTGGGTGGGGGGCCGGCCCCCCCTTTCCTTCTCCCTCTCTCCTCCTTTCTTCATCTCCTACTCCAACTAGGGAAGGGGGGATCCTACTCCCGGTGGGAGTAGGACTCCCCTAGGGCGCGCCATAGAGAGGGCCAGCCCCTCCCCTCCTCCACTCCTTTATATATGGGGGAGGGGGGCACCCCATAGACAAACAAGTTGATTGTTTAGCTGTGTGCGGTGTCCCCCTTCACCATATGCCACCTAGGTCATATCGTCGTAGTGCTTAGGTGAAGCCCTGCGCCGGTAACTTCATCATCACTGTCGCCACGCCGTCGTGCCAACGAAACTCTCCATTGACCTCAGCTGGATCTAGAGTTCGTGGGACGTCACCGAGTTGAACGTGTGCAGATCGCAAAGGTGCCATGCTTTCGATACTTGATCAGTTGGATCGCGAAGATGTTTGACTACATAAACGGCATCTCTTGACACTTCCGCTTACGGTCTACGAGGGTACATGGACAACACTGTCCCGCTCGTTGCTATGCATCACATAGATCTTGCGTGATCACAGCAAAAAAATTAAATTACTGCTTTCCCCAATAGTGGTATCAGAGCCAGGTTTATGAGTAGATGTTATATGCACGAGTAGAACACAATGAGTTGTGGGCGATAATAGGCATACTGCTTACCAGCATGTCATACTTTGATTCGGCGGTATTGATGGATGAAGCGGTCCGGACCGACATTACGCGTACGCTTACGCGAGACTGGTTCTACCGACGTGCTTTGCACACAGGTGGTTGGCAGGTGTCAATTTCTCCAACTTTAGTTGAATCGAGTGTGACTATGCCCGGTCCTTGTTGAAGGTTAAAATATCACACTTGATGAAAAATCGTTGTGGTTTTGATGCGTAGGTAAGAACGGTTCTTGCTCAGCCCGTAGCAGCCACGTAAAACTTGCAACAACAAAGTAGAGGACGTCTAACTTGTTTTTGCAGGGCATGTTGTGATGTGATATAGTCAATACATGATGCTAAATTTTATTGTATGAGATGATCATGTTTTGTAACAGAGTTATCGGCAACTGGCAGGAGCCATATGGTTGTCGCTTTATTGTATGCAATGCAATCGCCCCGTAATTGTTTTTACTTTATCACTAAGCGATAGCGATAGTCGTAGAAACAATAGTTAGCGAGACAACAACGATGCTATGATGGAGATCAAGATGTCGCGCAGGTGACGATGGTGATCATGACGATGCTTCGGAGATGGTGATCAAAGGCACAAGATGATGATGGCCTTACCATATCACTTATATTGATTGCATGTGATGTTTATCCTTTATGCATCTTATTTTGCTTAGTTCGGCGGTAGCATTATAAGATGATCTCTCACTAAATTTCAAGGTACAAGTGTTCTTCCTGAGTATGCACCGTTGCGAAAGTTCGTCGTGCCGAGACACCACGTGATGATCGGGTGTGATAAGCTCTACGTTCACATACAATGGGTGCAAGTCAGTTTTGCACAAGCAAAATACTCGGGTTAAACTTGACGAGCCTAGCATATGCAGATATGGCCTCGGAACACTGAGACCGAAAGGTCGAGCATGAATCATATAGTAGATATGATCAACATAGTAATGTTCACCATTGAAAACTACTCCATCTCACATGATGATCGGACATGGTTGAAGTTAATATTTCAAGCAAATGCCTGGATTGAGAGATATGAAGTCTCCAATAAGTTCTATAGCTGCAAGATGGAGGAGAATAGTTCTGTCAGTGAAAATATACTCAAAATGTCTGGGTATAACAACCACTTGATTCAGCTGGGAGTTAATCTTCCTGATGATATTATCATTGATAGAATTCTTCAATCACTGCCACCAAGCTACAAGAGCTTTGTGATGAACTATAATATGCAAGGGATGAACAAGACAATTCCAGAGCTCTTCGCGATGCCAAAGGCTGCGGAGGTAGAAATCAAGAAGGAGCATCAAGTGTTGATGGTCAACAAGACCACCAGTTTCAAGAAAAACGGTAAAGGGAAGAAGGGGAACTTCAAGAAGAACGGCAAGCAAGTTGCTGCTCAACTGAAGAAGCCCAAGTCTGGACCTAAGCCTAAGATTGAGTGTTTCTACTGCAAAGGGACTGGTCACTGGAAACGGAACTGCCCCAAGTATTTGGCGGATAAGAAGGATGGCAAGGTGAACAAAGGTATATGTCATATACATGTTATTGATGTGTACCTTACTAATGCTTGCAATAGTACCTGGGTATTTGATACTGGTTCTGTTGCTAATATTTGCAACTTGAAATAGGGACTATGTATTAAGCGAAGATTGTCTAAGGATGAGGTGACGATGCGCGTGGGAAATGGTTCCAAAGTCGATGTGATCGTTGTCGGCACGCTACCTCTACATCTACCTTCGGGATTAGTTTTAGACCTGAATAATTGTTATTTGGTGCCAGCGTTAAGCATGAACATTATATCTGGATCTTTTTTGATGCGAGACGATTATTCATTTAAATCTGAGAATAATGGTTGTTCTATTTATATGAGTAATATCTTTTATGGTCATGCACCCTTAAAGAGTGGTCTACTTTTGTTGAATCTCGATAGTAGTGACACACATATTCATAATATTGAAGCCAAAAGATGCAGAGTTGATAATGATAGTGCAACTTATTTGTGGCACTGCCGTTTGGGTCATATTGGTGTAAAGCGCATGAAGAAACTCCATTCTGATGGACTTTTGGAATCACTTGATTATTAATCACTTGGTACTTGCGAACCATGCCTCATGGGCAAGATGACTAAAACTCCGTTCTCCAGAACAATGGAGCGAGTAGCAGATTTGTTGGAAATCATACATATTGATGTATGTGGTCCGATGAATATTGAGGCTCGCGGCGGGTATCGTTATTTTCTGACCTTCACAGATGATTTGAGCAGATATGGGTATATCTACTTGATGAAACATAAGTCTGAAACATTTGAAAAGTTCAAAGAATTTCAGAGTGAAGTGGAAAATCATCGTAACAAGAAAATAAATTTTCTACGATCTGATCGTGGAGGAGAATATTTGAGTTACGAGTTTGGTCTTCATTTGAAACAATGCGGAATAGTTTTACAACTCACGCCACCCGGAACACCACAGCATAATGGTGTGTCCAAACGTCGTAACCGCACTTTATTAGATATGGTGGGATCTATGATGTCTCTTTCTCATTTACCGCTATCGTTTTGGGGTTATGCTTTAGAGACGGCTGCATTCACGTTAAATAGGGCACCATCTTAATCCGTTGAGATGACACCTTATGAACTGTGGTTTGGCAAGAAACCCAAGTTGTCGTTTCTTAAAGTTTGGGGAGGCGATGCTTATGTGAAAAGGCTTCAACCTGATAAGCTCGAGCCCAAATCGGAGAAATGTGTCTTCATAGGATACCCAAAGGAGACTATTGGGTACACCTTCTATCACAGATCCGAAGGCAAGACATTCGTTGCTAAGAATGGATCCTTTCTAGAGAAGGAGTTTCTCTCAAAAGAAGTGAGTGGGAGGAAAGTAGAACCTGATGAGGTAACTGTACCTGCTCCCTTATCGGAAAGTAGTTCATCATAGAAATCAGTTCATGTGATTCCTATACCAATTAGTGAGGAAGCTAATGATGATGATCTTATAACTTCAGATCAAGTTACTACTAAACCTTGTAGGTCAACCAGAGTAAGATCCGCACCAGAGTGGTACGGTTATCCTGTTCTGGAGGTCATGTTACTTGACCATGACGAACCTACGAACTATGAGGAAGTGGTGATGAGCCCAGATTCCGCGAAATGGCTTGAGGCCATGAAATCTGAGATGGTATCCATGTATGAGAACAAAGTGTGGACTTTGGTTGACTTACCCGGTGATCGGCAAGCCATCGAGAATAAATGGATCTTCAAGAAAAATACTGACGCTGACGGTAATATTACTATCTTCAAAGCTCGACTTGCCGCGAAAGGTTTTTGACAAGTTCAAGGAGCTGACTACAATGAGACTTTCTCACCAAAGTAGTGATGCTTAAGTCCGTCTGAATCATGTTAGCAATTGCTGCATTTTATGATTATGAAATTTGGCAAATGGATGTAAAGACTGCATTCCTGAATGGATTTCTGGAAGAAGAGTTGTATATGACGCAACCCGAAGGTTTTATCAATCCAAAGGATGCTAACCAAGTGTGCAAGCTCCAGCAATCCATTTATGAACTGGTGCAACCCTCTCGGAGTTGGAATAAACGTCTTGATAGTGTGATCAAAGCATATGGTTTTATACAGACTTTTGGAGAAGCTTGTATTTACAAGAAAGTGAGTGGGAGCTCTATACCATTTCTAATATTATATGTGGATGACATATTGTTGATTGGAAATGATATAGAATTTCTAGATAGCATAAAAGGATACTTGAACAAGATTTTTTCAATGAAAGACCTCGATGAAGCTGCTTATATATTGGGCATCAAGATCTATAGAGATAGATCAAGACGCTTAATTGCACTTTCACAAAGCACATACCTTGATAAAGTTGTGAAGAAGTTCAAAATGGATCAAGCAAAGAAAGGGTTCTTGCCTGTGTTACAAGGTGTGAAGTTGAGTCAGACTCAATGTCCAACCACTGCAGAAGATAGAGAGAAAATGAAAGTTGTCCCCTATGCTTCAGCCATAGGATCTATCATGTATGCAATGATGTGTACCAGACCTGATGTGTGCCTTGCTATTAGTTTAGCAGGGAGGTACCAAAGTAATCCAGGAGTGGATCACTTGACAGCGGTGAAGAACATCCTGAAATACCTGAAAAGGACTAAGAGCTCGTCATAAATGGTTACGCCGATGCAAGCTTTGACAATGATCTAGATGACTCTAAGTCACAAACCGGATACATATTTATATTGAATGGTGGAGCTGTAAGTTGGTGCAGTTCTAAGCAAAGTGTCGTGGCAGGATCTACGTGTGAAGCAGAGTACATAACTGCTTCGGAAGCAACAAATGAAGGAGTCTGGATGAAGGAGTTCATATCCGATCTAGGTGTCATACCTAGTGCATTGGGTCCAATGAAAATATTTTGTGACAATACTGGTGCGATTGCCTTGTAAAGGAATCCAGATTTCAGAAGAGAACCAAGCACATCAAGAGACGCTTCAATTCCATCCACGATCAAGTCAAGGAGGGAGACATAGAGATTTGCAAGATACATACGAATCTGAATATTGCGGACCCGTTGACTAAGCCTCTCTCACGAGCAAACCATGATCAGCACCAAAACTCCATGGGTGTTAGAATCATTACTGTGTAATCTAGATTATTGACTCTAGTGCAAGTGGGAGACTGAAGGAAATATGCCCTAGAGGCAATAATAAAGTTGTTATTTATATTTCCTTATATCATGATAAATGTTTATTATTCATGCTAGAATTGTATTAACCAGAAACTTAGTACATGTGTGAGTACATAGACAAACATACTGTCACTAGTATGCCTCTACTTGACTAGCTCATTAATCAAAGATGGTTAAGTTTCCTAGCCATAGACATGAGTTGTCATTTGATGAACGGGATCACATCATTAGAGAATGATGTGATTGACTTGACCCATCCATTAGCTTAGCACGATGATTGTTTAGTTTGTTGCTATTGCTTTGTTCATGACTTATACATGTTCCTATGATGAGATTATGCAACTCCCGAATACCGGAGGAACACTTTGTGTGCTATAAAATGTCATGAAGTAACTGGGTGATTATAAAGATGCTCTACAGGTGTCTCCGATGGTGTTTGTTGAGTTGGCATAGATCGAGATTAGGATTTGTCACTCCGATTGTCGGAGAGGTATCTCTGGGCCCTCTCGGTAATACACATCACTATAAGCCTTGCAAGCAATGTGACTAATGAGTTAGTTATGGGATGATGCATTACGGAACGAGTAAAGAGACTTGCCGGTAATGAGATTGAACTAGGTATTGAGATACCGACGGTCGAATCTCGGGCAAGTAACATACCGATGACAAAGGGAACAACGTATGTTGTTATGCGGTTTGACCGATAAAAATCTTCGTAGAATATGTAGGAACCAATATGAGCATTCAGGTTCCGCTATTGGTTATTGACCGGAGACGTGTCTCGGTCATGTCTACATAGTTCTCGAACCCGTAGGGTCCGCACGCTTAACATTCGATGGTGATTGGTTTTATGAGTTTATGTGTTTTGATGTACCGAAGCTTGCTCGGAGTCCCGGATGTGATCACGGACATGACGAGGAGTCTCTAAATGGTCGAGACATAAAGATCAATATATTTGAAGCCTATGTTTGGACATCGGAGTGGTTCCGAGTGAGTTCGGGCATTTACCGGAGTACCGGGGGGTTACCGGAACCCCCCGAGGAGTATATGGGCCTTATTAGGCCTTAGTGGGAGAGAGGAGCAGGCGCCCAAGGAGGGGCGCCCCCCCCCCCAAGCCCAATCCGAATTGGGTGGGGGGCCGGCCCCCCTTTCCTTCTCCCTCTCTCCTCCTTCCTTCCTCTCCTACTCCAACTAGGGAAGGGGGGATCCTACTCCCGGTGGGAGTAGGACTCCCCTAGGGCGCACCATAGAGAGGGCCAGCCCCTCCCCTCCTCCACTCCTTTATATACGGGGGAGGGGGGCACCCCATAGACACACAAGTTGATTGTTTACCCGTGTGTGGTGGCCCCCTCCACCATATTCCACCTCGGTCATATCGTTGTAGTGCTTAGGCGAAGCCCTGCACCGGTAACTTCATCATCACCATCGCCACGTCGTCGTGCCGATGAAACTCTCCCTCGACCTCAGCTGGATGTAGAGTTCGTGGGATGTCACCGAGTTAAACGTGTACAGATAGTGGAGGTGCCGTGCTTTCGGTACTTGATCGGTTGGATCACGAAGACGTTCGACTACATCAACTGCGTCTCTTGATGCTTCCGCTTATGGTCTATGAGGGTACATGGACAACACTCTCCTGCTTGTTGCTATGCATCACATAGATCTTGCGAGATCGTAGCAAAAAATTTAAATTACTGTGTTCCCCAATAGCACGACATCTAGCTCGTCCTGCACCGCGCTTGCAATTGCACGTGATAGCCACGGGCTGCTCCACGCACGGACGACAAGCACGATGGCCCCGACCAAGGTGCTCTTGCCCCTCTAATCTTCCTTGTGCCTCTATCCATCTCCCCCTGTTAGTTGCTATTTGGAGTAGCTCTATTGGTTAGAATTATTTAGATGTAGCGTTCCGGATTTGCAGTAGTGCGCGGAAATCCCGTCAAAGGTATGCTATTGTGTTTTTTCAAGTTCCAACTGTGGTTTTAAATTGGGGCTAAGCGAGTGAAGAGATTTATGTTCATTATGTTTTCACAATTGCCAGGGCCTTCAGGTTAGAAGTACATTTTTTTGCGACACTGCAATGTGACAGTTTACCTACTTCTTATGTTTAGTTCCTGAATACCAATAAAACTATAAAAATCCTAGGCTACCTCTACACTGACAGAGGTTACAAGTTGGCGTAATTAGTATGAACACGCATGTTTACCTTATCAGCGTGACCCCCAATAGGAAGTAGCTTCACATCTAATAAGAAGTGATACACACAACCTTGTTTATGCTTGCTCGAGCTGAAGAGATCTCTCGGAAGATAAATCCTATGTAAAATGCACATGGAACTTACTATAGAAGAAAGTAATGATACCTAAACACTTAATTAGCATTAAAAAAATAGCTGACACTGTATTGAAATATAAAGGTGGGAACCTGGATGACTCTACCTTTTTCATGATAATCATCTGGCATACTTATCTGAACTGAACAAACCAAGGAACCAATTGAGCTACCACATAAAACAGTGAAAGAAAATAGGAAGAAAATAATCTAGGATGTGATTGATATGGCCATCAGAGATTGTGGCGATATTGGCAGTTTGTTTGGCAACATATGTTTGGTTTATTTCCACTACAAGGCAAAGCAAGTGAAAAGAACAAATAAATCTTGTGTGGCTGTGTGATGCAACTCTTGTTGGTATACGACTATGACGATATACCGAATATTATTTACCTCTTTCCATTCTGAATTTTGTAGTAGGGGAGGAACAGTGTTTTTTCAGTTATCCATCAGGAACTACGCTTTTGCGCTATTGAATAATGGCCTCCTTTTTTATGATGGAATTAGTGATGAAAATGAATTTTGTTGATCACAGTAGTGGTGGAGGGAATCAAGAAGTTGCCTCATGAAAATCATTTATCTCTCTAACTTCCATTTACTCAAAGTGGCACATCATCATTTCTTATGTGTATTTTTAATAATTATGATGCTATCTTCATAATTATTCACAAACTGAGCATCTAGCTTTGTTTCATTGACATAATGATATTTACATTCTCCTGGACAATGATATGTTTCAGTATCCATGCCTTTTGTTGTATTGTCAGTAGATCTCTCTTTTCTGCTTGTTTACTATGAGATGACATATCTATTTCTATAATATAGGTTGACCAAAGGATAGTTGTGTTTGCTCAAACAAAGTTCCAAAGAGATGGCATCGAGTTGAGTACAGGATTAAGAGATAAAGGTCTCTATTGATTCGATTGCAGTGAAGTGCAACTCATTTGGTGGACTGCCATGTATATTTATTATGTGGACTGTCGTGTGATACTCGAGCTGTCAATCCATATTCTTAGATGCATTTTATCTAACCGTAATGCTGTTGGTTTCAGATAATTTCAAGTCGCAAGGTATTGGCATAGACCCAACCATGTTTGTGCTTCAACATGAGGAGCTAGGCCTGACAGCAACCACAAGGAAGAGGTGGTGCAGTGGAAGAATACGGCATGGACGATTCCAACAAGATGTGGCTCGAGTGGATGTCGGTGATGCAACAACGAGAAGATTCTCTGGTTTGGCTGCTCTCTAGTCCTCCCAATCCCTCTGTTTTCTTAGAATATATTTCTCTTTCTTTCATGAGTAGGGACATAATATTTCGAAGTTTCTACAAAGGGTTTGCTGACCGCCTGGTTGCTATTCCTCTTCTGTTTGCCTGTCTTTTGGAGCATGCTAGGCTTTAATTTCAATTTAATGATGTGCTCTATCATCCACCTTGTAAGATTGTCACCTATATAATAATATGGACCTATTACCTTGCTACGCCTCACGATTGAACACTTTTATGCTAAGCTTGTGTTAACTCTATTTATATTTTAGCAACTGAGCTACTCTGGCATGCACATGCACGTTCACAACTGCACAACCAAGGCAGGCGCGCAAAGGACCGCAGAGGAGGCACGCCCAGGGCGCGCCCCAACCACTAGTAGTAATAAATGGGGAGATGCATGCTGTAATTTGGTGTGTGCATTAATATAATGTGGCCTACTATTAAAAATATGAGAGCTCCAGAAGTGATGATACTTCGCAGATGGCAGCTTCAACATATAGTAAAGAAGAACAAGTCGACCTAACCTGACAGATTCAAAATATACTAAGGAAGAATAACTCGACCTGACCAGTCGACCCCAAGAGAAGAGGATCATCTTAAAGAAGAGTAGAAGAGCAAGCAGATTGAAGATATTACAAGTCTTTTTATACAATGTTGGTTGGCCACCCATGATGAACCAGAGCGCACCGAGAAATACTATTCCTTCTGGTCTCTCCATATGTGGCTCACATGCATTTCGAAACTAAAGTAGGAACATTTAGCTGACCAATTAAACGTCTCTCAGTTTTACTAATATCAGCATAATATCAGATTTGAATTTGTACAACTAAGCTTGTTTAGCTCGATGGGTGGAGCAATGCTATTACGACACGAACCACATAGGTTGATTGTGGTCATCATAAAATGGGGAAACCGTAAGCATGATGAGTATTGTGTTGACTGATACGTCCATTTTGCATCATGCTTTTATATCAATATTTATTGCATTATGGGATGTTATTACACATTATATCTCAATACTAATGGCTATTCTCTCTTATTTTACAAGGTTTATCATGAAGAGGCGGAATGCCGGCAGCTGGAATTCTGGCTGGAAAAGGAGCAAACATTGGAAACCTATTCTGCACTGCTCCAAAAATCCTGAAACTCCACGAAGCATGTTTTTGGAATTAATAAGAATTATTGGGCGAAAGAAATACACTAGGGGGCCCACACCCTATCCAGGAGAGTGGAGGGCGCGCCCCCCTTACTGGGCGCGCCCCCTGTCTCCTGGACCCCCTGGTGGGCCCCCGGTGTCCATCTTCTGCTATATTAGAGCTTTTACCCTAGAAAAAATCGTGGGCAAGCTTACGGGACGAAACTCCTCCGCCACGAGGTGGAACCTTGGTAGAACCAATCTAGGGTTCTGGCGGAGTTGTTCTGCCGGGGACACTTCCCTCCGGGAGGGGGAATTCATCACCAACGTCATCACCAACGATCCTCTCATCAGGAGGGGGTCAATCTCCATCAACATCTTCACCAGCACCATCTCCTCTCAAAACCCTAGTTCATCTCTTGTATCCAATCTTGTATCAAAACCACAAATTGGTACCTGTGGGTTGCTAGTAATGTTGATTACTCCTTGTAGTTGATGCTAATTGGTTTACTTGGTGGAAGATCATATGTTCAGATCCTTAATGCATATTATTACTCCTCTGATTATGAACATAAATATGCTTTGTGAGTAGTTACGTTTGTTCCTGAGGACATGGGTGAAGTCTTGCTATTAGTAGTCATGTGAATTTGGTATTCGTTCGATATTTTGACGAGATGTATGTTGTCTTTTCCTCTAGTGGTGTTATGTGAACGTCAACTACATGACACTTCACCATTATTTGGGCCTAGAGGAAGGCATGGGGAAGTAATAAGTAGATGATGGGTTGCTAGAGTGACAGAAACCTAGACCCTAGTTTATGTGTTGCTTCATTAGGGGCTGATATGGATCCATATGTTTAATGTTGTGGTTAGGTTTACCTTAATACTTCTTTTGTAGTTGCGGACGCTTGCAATAGGGGTTAATCATAAGTGGGATGCTTGTCCAAGTAAGGGCAGTACCCAAGCACCGGTCCACCCACATATCAAATTATCAAAGTACCGAACGTGAATCATATGAACGTGATGAAAACTAGCCTGACGATAATTCCCATGTGTCCTCGGGAGCTCCTTTATCATTATTAGAAATTGTCCAGGCTTATCCTTTGCTACATAAAGGATTGGGCCACCTTGCTGCACTTTATTTACTTTATTTACTTCTTACTCGTTACTATTTATCTTATCACAAAACTATCTATTACCTACAATTTCAGTGCTTGCAGAGAAAACCTTAGTGAAAACCGCTTATCATTTCTTTCTGCTCCTCGTTGGGTTCGACACTCTTACTTATCAAAAGGACTATGATAGATCCCCTGCACTTGTGGGTCATCAAGACTCTTTTCTGGCACTGTTGCCGGGGAGTGTAGCGCTTTTGGTGAGTGGAACTTGGTAAGGAAACATTTATATAGTGTGCTGAAATTTTCTGTTACTTGTCACTATGGAAACTAATCCTTTGAGGGGCTTGTTCGTGGTATCTTCACCCTGACCATAAGAGCAAAGAGTTGCTCCTCAACCTACTGAACTTTATGAAAATATTTACTTTGAGATTCCTTCGGGTATGATAGAAAAACTGCTAACTAATCCATGTGCAGGAGATGGAACTTTGCGTCCCGATTTACACCTTATCTTTGTGGAAGAAGTTTGTGGATTATTTAACCTTGCAGGTATTCCCAATGATGTTGTCAAAAGGAAGGTCTCCCCTTTATCTTTGAAGGGCGATGCATTGACATGGTATAGGCTATGTGATGATACGAGATCTTGGAATTATAAGCGATTGAAGTTGGAATTTCACTAGAAGTTCTATCCTATGCATCTTGTTCATCGTGATCGTAATTACATATATAATTTTTGGCCTCGTGAAGGAGAAAGCATCGCTCAAGCTTGGGGAGGCTTAAGTCAATGTTATATTCATGCCCCAGTCATGAGCTCTCTTGGGAAATGATTATCCAAAACTTTTATGCTCGGCTTCCTCTTGATAATCGCAACCTGCTCGATACTTCCTGTGCTTGTTCTTATATGCTGAAGACTATTGATTTCAAATGGGACTTATTGGAAAGAATTAAATGCAACTCTGAAGATTGGGGTTCTGACGATGGTAAGGAGTCAGGTATGACACCTAAGTTCGATTATGTTAAATCTTTTATGGATACCGATGCTTTTCGTGGGACTCTGAGATAGTAGCTTCTTTCTGTGAATCTTTTGCTACTCACATTGATATCCCTAAAGAGAAGTGGTTTAAATATAATCCTCCTGTTGAAGTTAAAGTAGTTACACCTATCGCAGTTGAAGAAAATACTATTACCTATAGTGATCCTATTGTTCCTACTACTTATGTTGAGAAACCTCCCTTTCTTGTTAGGATAAAGGATCATGCTAAAGCTTCGACTGTTGTTCGTAAGAGTAATACTAGGACTTATACACCTCCTGAGCAAATTAATGTTGAACCTAGTATTGTTGTGGTTAAAGATCTCTTGGATGATGATTTAGATGGGCATGTTATTTATTTCTGTGGTGAGACTGCTAATATTGCTAGACCAGAAACTAAGATACATAGACCTGTCATAGGCATGCCTGTTATTTCTGTTAAGATAGGAGATCATTTTTATCATGGCTTATGTGATATAGGTGCTAGTGCTAGTGCGATACCTTATGATCTATATAAAGAAATATGCACGACATTGCACCCGTTGAATTAGAAGACATTGATGTTACTATTAAGCTGGCTAATAGGGATACCATTAAACCTATTGGGATTGTTAGAGATGTTGAAGTCTTGTGTGGAAGGTTAAAGACCATGTTGACTTTCTTGTCCTTGGTTCCCCACAAGATGATTTTTGTCCCATTATTTTTGGTAGACCCTTCTTGAATACAGCTAGTGCTAAGATTGATTGTGAAAAAGATACTGTCACCGTTGGTATAGATGGTATGTCTCATTAGTTTAATTTTGCTAAGTTTCGTAAACAAGCTCATGATAGGGAACCACCTAGTAAGGATGAGATTATTGGTCTTGCTTCCATTCCAGTTCCTCCTACTGATCCGTTAGAACAATATATTGCTAGACCATGAAAACGATATGTTTATGAAGGAAAGAAGGGAAATAATGAAGTGTTCCTTAAACAGGAACCTATGCTGAAACATAACCTTCCCATTGAAATTCTTGGGGATCCCCCTCCACCCAAGGGTGATCCCGTGTTTGAACTCAAACCATTACCTGATAATCTTAAGTATGCTTATCTTGATGAAAAGGAAATATATCCTGTTATTACTAGTGCTAACCTTTTAGAGCAAGAAGAAGAAAGATTATTGAAAACTCTGAAGAAACACCGAGCAGCTATTGGATATACTCTGGATGATCTCAAGGGCATTAGTCCCACATTATGCCAACACAAAATTACAGTGGAAAAAGATGCCAAACCAGTTAGAGATCCTCAAAGACGACTAAATCCCAAGATGAAAGAAGTGGTAAGAAAGGAGATACTAAAGCTCCTTGAGGCAGGTATTATTTATCCCGTTGCTGATAGTGAATGGGTAAGTCATGTCCATTGTGTTCCTAAAAAGGGAGGTATTACGTTGTTCCTAATGATAAAGATGAATTGATCCCGTAAAGAATTATTACAGGTTATAGGATGGTAATTGATTTCCGTAAGTTAAATAAACCTACTAAGAAAGATCATTACCCTTTACCTTTTATTGATCAAATGCTAGAATGACTATCCAAACACACACATTTCTGCTTTCTAGATGGTTATTCTGGTTTCTTTCAAATACTTGTGTCAGCGAAGGATCAATCTAAAACTACTTTTACTTGTCCTTTTGGTACTTTTGCTTATAGACGTATGCCTTTTGGTTTATGTAATGCACCTGCTACCTTTCAAAGATGCATGATGGCTATATTCTCTAATTTTTGTGAAAAGATTTGTGAAGTATTCATGGATGACGTTTCCGTTTATGGATCCTCTTTTGATGATTGTTTGAGCAACCTTGATCGAGTTTTGCAGAGATGCGAAGACACTAGTCTCGTCCTGAATTGGGAAAAGTGTCACTTTATGGTTAAGGAAGGTATTGTCTTGGGGCATAAGATTTCCGAGAGAGGTATTGAAGTTGACAAAGCCAAAGTTGATGCTATTGAAAAGATGCCATGTCCCAAGGACATAAAAGGTATAAGAAGTTTCCTTGGTCATGCCGGTTTTTATAGGAGGTTCATTAAGGACTTTTCTAAAATCTCTAGGCCTCTGACTAATTTATTGCAAAAAGATATTCCTTTTGTCTTTGATGATGATTGTGTAGAAGCATTTGAAATACTTAAGAAAGCTTTGATCACTGCACCTATTGTTCAGCCACCTGATTGGAATTTACCTTTTGAAATTATGTGCGATGCTAGTGATTATGCTGTAGGTGTTGTTCTAGCGCAAAGAGTCGATAAGAAATTGAATGTTATCTAGTATGCTAGTAAGACTCTTGATACTGCCCAGAGAAATTATGCTACCACTGAAAAAGAATTCTTAGCAGTTGTGTTTGCTTGTGATAAGTTTAGACCTTATATTGTTGATTCCAAAGTTACTATTCACACTGATCATGTTGCTATTAAATATCTTATGGAAAAGAAAGATGCTAAGCCTAGACTCATTAGATGGGTTCTCTTGCTCCAAGAATTTGATTTGCATATTATTGATAGAAAGGGAGCTGAGAACCCCGTTGCAGACAACTTGTCTAGGTTAGAGAATGTTCTTGATGACCCACTGCCTATTGATGACAGCTTTCCTGATGAACAATTAGCGGTCGTTAATGCTTCTCGTACTGCTCCTTGGTATGTTGATTATGCTAATTACATTGTTGCAAAATTTATACCGCCTAGTTTCATATACCAGCAAAAGAAAAAGTTCTTTTATGATTTAAGACATTACTTCTGGGATGACCCACACCTTTATAAAGAAGGAGTAGATGGTGTTATTAGACGTTGTGTGCCTGAGCATGAACAGGAACAGATCCTACGCAAGTGTCACTCTGAATCCTATGGGGGACACCACGCTGGAGATAGAACTGCACACAAGGTACTACAATCTGGTTTTTATTGGCCTACTCTCTTCAAAGATGCTCGTAAGTTTGTTTTATCTTGTGATGAATGTCAAAGAATAGGTAACATTAGTAGACGTCAAGAAATGCCTATGAATTACTCTCTTGTTATTGAACCATTTGATGTTTGGGGCTTTGATTATATGGGACCTTTTCCAGCCTCTAATGGTTATACACATATTTTAGTTGCTGTTGATTACGTTACTAAGTGGGTATAAGCTATTCCAACTAGTAGTGTTGATCATAACACTTCTATTCAAATGCTTAAAGAAGTTATTTTTCCGAGGTTTGGAGTCCCTAGATATCTTATGACTGATGGTGGTTCACATTTTATTCATGGTGCTTTCCGTAAGATGCTTGCTAAGTATGATGTTAATCATAGAATTGCATCTCCTTATCATCCGCAGTCTAGTGGTCAGGTAGAGTTGAGCAATAGAGAGCTCAAATTAATTTTGCAAAAGATTGCGAATAGATCTAGAAAGAATTGGTACAAAAAACTTGATGATGCATTATGGGCCTATAGAACTGCATACAAAAATCCTATGGGTATGTCTCCATATAAGATGGTTTATGGAAAAGCATGTCATTTACCTCTTGAACTTGAACATAAAGCATATTGGGCTATTAAAGAGCTCAACTATGACTTCAAACTTACCGGTGAGAAGAGGTTGTTTGATATTAGCTCACTTGACGAATGGAGAACGCAAGCCTATGAGAATGCCAAGCTATTCAAAGAAAAAGTCAAACGCTAGCATGACAAAAGGATACAAAAGCGTGAGTTTAACGTAGGAGATTATGTGTTATTGTTCAACTCTCGTTTAAGATTTTTTGCAGGAAAACTTCTCTCTAAATGGGAAGGTCCTTGCGTTATCGAGGAGGTCTATCGTTCTGGTGCCACAAAAATCAACAACTTCAAAGGCACAAGTCCGAGGGTGGTAAACGGTCAAAGAATTAAACATTATATTTCAGGTAACCCTATCAATGTTGAAACTAATATTATTGAAACTGTAACCCCGGAGGAATACATAAGGGACACTTTCCAAAATGATCCAGACTCCGAAAAGGAATAGGTATGTGGTACGGTAAGTAAACCGACTCCAAAACAACTCCAATGACATTTTTTATCTGTTTTGGATTATTTAAGAATTTTAGGAAGAAAGAAGTAGTCTGAAGGGGACACGAGGCCCCCATGAGAGTGGAGGGCGCGCCCACCCCTACTGGGCGCGCCCCCTATCTCGTGGGCATCTCGTGTGCCTCCCAGACTCCGTTTTCTTGTGCGTTACGTATTTTTGTCGGTAAAAATTCATTATATATACTCTCGAAGGTTTTGACCACCGTATCACGCAAATATCCTCTGTTTTCGTTTCGAGTTGTTTCTGTTTCAGATTTAGAGCAAGATGTCTTCTCAGGAGTCAGTCGGGGAGAGCTGGGTGTCTCACCCAACACCAGGTCCAGGAGCAGATAGCGATGCTTATCACTTTGGACCATCAACGGAGGATGAGATGGAGGCTGATTTGAACATGATAGATGCCATGGAGGAAGATCAAGAAGTTACCTCTCGTCCCCAAGCAGAATTTATGACGGGGGAGCTACCTAGCCTGGAAACTCCAGCTTCGGTCATCCCTTCCAACTTTAGATTTCTCTCTTATGAAAATATGAAAAAGAGCTTTACTTGTTCTCCAAAAGCTATGCAGCATCCTTGGGTAAAGGGAGCTTTGGCCGTTACGGGCAAGCTCCGTAAAGTAATTATGGACCTCAAACAACAAGTCAACAAGCTCGAGGAGGAGAACCGTATCCTGAAGGGAATCATCGCCAAGAAAATCATAACACCAACCGTGAAGAAGGAGAAATAATCACATGGGTATGGGCACTTCCCTTGGCAACTGCCAAGCTTGGGGGAGGTGCCCCGGTATCGTATCATCCTCACACTCCTATCTTTACCGTTTTATTTAGTTCGATCCTTTTAGTAGTATCTTGATCTAGTAGATTGAAGTTTTGATATAAAGCAGTTTTGAGTTATTGCATTGTGATCTCTTTTTGTAATCGAGTCCGTGAGTTATCTATAATAAAGATTAGTGTTGACTCAAGGGCTTTGCTATGTTGCTATGATCTTGAGAAAGTAGAAAGAATAAAAGAGTTCATATTTATCTTATGGATAGTGATAACTTCACACATAGAAAGTATGAGGCATAAAAATTGTTGAGAGTTGATGAACGTAGTTTTGGTCATCGTTGCAATTAATAGGAAGTGATAAGGAAAGAGGGGTTCACATACAAATATATTATCTTGGACACCTGTTATAATTGGGAGCACTCATTAAGTATGACATGCTAAAAGAGTTGACGTTGGACAAGGAAGACAACGTAATGGTTTATGTTTTTGTGCATCTCAGTTAAAGTATATTGTCATTGACCTTCCAAACATGTTGAGCTTACCTTTCCCCCTCATGCTAGCCAAATTCCTTGCACCAAGTAGAGATACTACTTGTGCTTCCAAATATCCTTAAACCCAGTTTTGCCATGAGAGTCCACCATACCTACCTATGGATTGAGTAAGATCCTTCAAGTAAGTTGTCATGTTGCAACCAATAAAAATTGCTATCTAAATATGTATGACTTATTAGTGCAGAGAAAATAAGCTTTGTACGATCTTGTTGTGGAAGTAATAAAAGCTACGGACTGCATAATAAAGGTCCACATACAAGGGGCAATATAAAGTGACGTTCTTTTGCATTAAGATTTTGTGCATCAACCCTAAACTCACATGACAACCTCTGCTTCCCTCTGCGAAGGGCCTATCTTTTACTTTATTTTTTTACTTTGTGCTTGAGTCAAGGTGATCCACACCTTTCCCTTTTTCATTTTATCCTTTGGCAAGCTCTTTCTGTTTGAAAGATCATGATATA
>NC_041381.1:224327042-224355426 GCF_002162155.2 Triticum dicoccoides | reverse complement strand
CCCCTATCTTTCTCAGTGTCCGCCTGAAATTCCATAACCACAAGTATTGCATGAGTGTTAGCAATTATAGAAGACTACAAGATAGTTGAGTATGTGAACTTGCTGAAAAGCTCTATTGTTGACTCTTTCTGATGTAGTCATAAATTGCAATTGCTTCAATGACTGATATTATAGTTTGTTAGTTCTCAATGAAGTTTTTGAACCATACTTGACATTGTGAATTGATTGTTACTTGAGCATAAGAAATCATATGATAAAATCTATATATGTTGTTGTTATAAGAATGATCATGATGCCCTCATGTCCGTATTTTATCTTTATCGACACCTCTATCTCTAAACATGTGGACATATTTTTTGATATCGGCTTCCGCTTGAGGACAAGTGAGGTCTAAGCTTGGGGGGGTTGATACGTCCATTTTGCATTATGCTTTTATATCAATATTTATTGCATTATGGGCTGTTATTACACATTATATATCAATACTTATGGCTATTCTCTCTTATTTTACAAGGTTTATCATGAAGAGGGGGAATGCCGGCAGCTGGAATTTTGGCCGTAAAAGGAGCAAACATTGGAAACCTATTCTGCACTGCTCAAAAAATCCTGAAACTCCACGAAACATGTTTCTGGAATTAATAAGAATTATTGGGCGAAAGAAATACACCAGGGGGCCCACACCCTGTCCAGGAGAGTGGAGGGCGCACCCCCCCTTACTGGTCGCGCCCCCTGTCTCCTGGACCCGGTGGTGGGCCCCCGGTGTCCATCTTCTGCTATATTAGAGCTTTTACCCTAGAAACAATCATGGGCAAGCTTACGGGACGAAACTCCGCCGCCACGAGGCGGAACCAATCTAGGGCTCTGGCGGAGCTATTCTGTCGGGGACACTTCCCTCCGGGAGGGGGAAATCATCACCAACGTCATCACCAACGATCCTCTCATCGGGAGGGGGTCAATCTCCATCAACATCTTCACCAGCACCATCTCCTCTCAAAACCCTATTTCATCTCTTGTATCCAATCTTGTATCAAAACCACAAATTGGTACTTGTGGGTTGCTAGTAGTGTTGATTACTCATTGTAGTTGATGCTAATTGGTTTACTTGGTGGAAGATCATATGTTCAGATCCTTAATGCATATTATTACTCCTCTGATTATGAACATGAATATGCTTTGTGAGTAGTTACGTTTGTTCCTGAGGACATGGGTGAAGTCTTGCTATTAGTAGTCATGTGAATTTGGTATTCGTTCGATATTTTGATGAGATGTGTGTTGTCTTTTCCTCTAGTGGTGTTATGTGAACGTCGACTACATGACACTTCACCATTATTTGGGCCTAGAGGAAGGCATGGGGAAGTAATAAGTAGATGATGGGTTGCTAGAGTGACAGAAGCTTAAACCTAGTTTATGCGTTGCTTCGTTAGGGGTTGATATGGATCCATATGTTTAATGTTGTAGTTAGGTTTACTTTAATACTTCTTTCGTAGTTGCGGACGCTTGCAATAGGGGTTAATCATAAGTGGGATGCTTGTCCAAGTAAGGGCAGTACCCAAGCACCGGTCCACCCACATATCAAATTATCAAAGTACCGAACGCAAATCATATGAACGTGATGAAAACTAGCTTGACGATAATTCCCATGTGTCCTCGGGATCTCTTTCTCATTATTAGAAATTGTCCAGGCTTATGCTTTGCTACATAAAGGATTGGGCCACCTTGCTGCACTTTATTTACTTTATTTACTTGTTACTTGTTACTATTTATTTTATCACAAAACTATCTATTACCTACAATTTCAGTGCTTGCAGAGAAAACCTTACTAAAAACCGCTTATCATTTCCTTCTGCTCCTCGTTGGGTTCGACACTCTTACTTATCGAAAGGACTACGATAGATCCCCTACACTTGTGGGTCATCACTAACCGTGGCAGTGGGATGGCAGATCTGAAGCTGCAAACCGCGCAAAGGGTAGTTAGCAACCGGTGTTTGCTTTGAAATAACAACTAAGATTTGGCATGGACAAGAATGTACAGTCAACAAGTGACAAAGAAATGCAATTCTGCTGTCTCTCTATATGTCGCAACATGCATTTGGAAACTCAAGTGGGACCTTTAGCTACCTAACTAAATGTGTCTGTTAACTAATATCAGTATCATATCACAATCATATTTGAACAACTAAGCTTTGGAATTTTGAGTGTTGTGTTGTTGAGCTTGAAGGGTGGAGTAATGCTAGTACGGCAAAAAGCACCTACGCAGATCATAGTAGAGTATATAAAAGGGGAAAACCCTAAGCATCAAGAGTAAAATCAGGAAAGTCGAATTAGCTGGACCAGTGGGTGGCGCACATGCTTTTCGAAACGAATATAGGAACATTAGGTGACCAATTAAACATTCTCTGTTTTAGTAATATGAGGATCATATCAGATTCGTATTTCAACACGTAAGCTTTGGAATTATGAGTGGCATGTTGTTTTGCTTGATGGGTTGAGGTCTTGAGGAGCAGTGCTAGCACGACACGAAGCTCTGAAGCACCTACGAAGATGGTAGTGAATATAAAGGGGGAAAACCATAAGCTTTATGAGTATAGTGACCGTGCCATGGCGGATCTGAAGGTGCAAACCGGACAAAGCTACTTCGCAACCAATGTTTGCTTTCAACTAGCCACTACGATTTGGTACGGACAAGAAAAGTACAGTAAACAAATTACAATCTATTTTCCTAGTGAGATCAATAACTTAAGAACATATGGAAGAGTACCACCTCTCTTGCGACGCCGTTTAGGCCCCTGCTGATACGTTAAGGGTGCTGCGGGTGTGCTGGCTGTCGGTGGCGGGGAAGAAGACTTTATACGGCAGACGACCGGGTCGGGGGATAAATCCTGTTGCCGTGGACAAAGCGGTCGTAGGAGCGGCAACGGCAAGGTGGACGACGGCGCCGATAAAGCGAGACGACACAATGAAAGGATCCTGGTCCGGCGTCGTGGATGAGAGACATCCATCTCTTGTAGTGGACAGCGGGGTAGGGGTAGCGGCTCCGGCAAGGTGGAGGATGGGGTGGCGGACGGAGGAGGCTGGACGCAGTGGGGAGGTTGTCGTGGCGCCGATGGTGTATGAATGGGGAAATGGAGGGGGAGGGGGGATCTCAAACTTTGGGACGCGCTTGTCTAAAATGTGGGGAAGTTATGAACTTATCCCCCGTTTAAAATTTCGAACATCACCTCGGTTGGGGATAGGACGGTAATCTCGCATCTCCCAAATATTTGCCGATAACGATTTTGGGCGAGGAGAGGGTGTTTTGCTGCCCACGGTTGGCGCCCATGGTGTATGAACGGGGCTGACAGGTAGGGCGGTTGTGTCATGTGTGAGGGAAGTTACACATCTACCCCTATTTAAAATATTAGCCTACATCGATTGCAGACGAGGAGAGTTTGTTTTGCCGCCCACCGTGGATGAATGGGGAAATGGAGGGAGAGACACATGTCTTTCGGACGAGCTTAAATCAAATGTGTTTTGCCGCCCACGTTTGGCGCCCACCGTGTTTGAATCAAATGTGTTTTGCCGCCCATGTTTGGCGCCCACCATGTCTGAATAGGCTTAGAGGCCGTCGTGTCACGTCTGATTGAAGTTACTAGTGTACCCCTATCGACAGCAGTTAGACAGCAAATACGCCATTTTCAATCAACAACCATTAGCGCTGAGATGGAGATGTTGGGCTCATGTCAGCCTCAAAATCCATTTCCAAATGCTTAAGCATTGGCATCACGATGTTGATGCTACCGCATACCATGTCGCTTGTGAGAACAAGCGTCTGCAGCGGCCGAGAGTGGACCCCGAGCAAGCGCAAGCGCGTGAAGAGGGTGACCAGGGTGCCGAGATAGATGACGCTGCAACCGTCAAGGCATACTGTCTCCACCGTCGGGGACACGCCGGCCGACAGCCGTGTGAAGCAGATGTCGTTGTACGAGCTGATCTGTATCACCATGCCGCACTTGAAGCAGGGTAGGTCTGCTTCCATGTACCTGTCGTATTGGTAACTCAAGCGGAGCAGCTGCGCCGAGAACCTGGTCACGAAGTGCAGAAGGGAGGACAAGGCAGCTTCGTCGCAACAGTTGTTGGGATAGATCTTCATGTCGAGGGCATTCGACACCAGATACGTCTCCAACGTATCTATAATTTTTGATTGCTCCATGCTACTTTATCTACTGTTTTGGGCAATATTGGGCTTTAATTTCCACTTTTTATTATTTTTGGGACTAACCTATTAACCGGAGGCCCAGTCCAGATTTGCTGTTTTATGCCTATTTCAGTGTTTCGAGGAAAAGGAATATCAGACGGAGTCAAAACGGAACGAAATCAACTGGAGAAGTTATTTTTGGAAGGAAAGCAACCTGATAGACTTGGAGTGCAGGTCAGGGGAGTCTCGGGCTGCCCACAAGGGTGGGGGGCACGCCCCCCTGCCTCGTGAGCACCCCGGAGGTCCACCGACGTACCCCCTGCACACATATATACCTACATACCCTAAAACTTCCAGAACAGAAGATAGATCGGGAGTTCCGCCGCCGCAAGCCTCTGTAGCCACCAAAAACCTCTCGCGAGCCCTTTCCGGCACCCTGCCGGAGGGGGAATCCATCACCGGTGGCCATCTTCATCATCCCGGCGCTACCCATGACGAGGAGGGAGTAGTTCACCCTCGGGGCTGAGGGTATGTACCAGTAGCTATGTGTTTGATCTCTCTCTCTCTCGTGTTCCATCTATGGCACGATCTTGATGTATCCCGAGCTTTGCTATTGTAGTTGGATCTTATGATGTTTCTCCCCCGCTACTCTCTTGTGATGAATTGAGTTTCCCCTTTGAAGTTATCTTATCGGATTGAGTCTTTTATGAGAACACTTGATGTATGTCTTGCCGTGATTATCTGTGGTGACAATGGGATATCATGTGCCACTTGATGTATGTTTTGGTGATCAACTTGCGGGTTTTGTGACATTGGGAACCTATGCATAGGGGTTGGCACACGTTCTTGACTCTCCGATAGAAACTTTGGGGCACTCTTTGAAGTACTTTTATGTTGGTTGGATGAATCTGAGATTGTGTGATGCATACCGTATAATCATGCCCACAGATACTTGAGGTGACAATGGAGTATCTAGGTGACATTAGGGTTTTGGTTGATTTGTATCTTAAGGTGTTATTCTAGTACGAACTCTTTTATAGATTGATCCGAAAGAATAACTTTGAGGTGGTTTCGTACCCTACCATAATCTCTACATTTGTTCTCCGCTATTAGTGGCTTTGGAGTGACTCTTTGTTGCATGTTGAGGGCTTGTCATATTATCTATCTATGTTATTATTGTTGAGAGAACTTGCACTAGTGAAAGTATGAACCCTAGGCCTTGTTTCCTATCATTGCAATACCGTTTACGCTCACTTTTATCATTAGTTACCTTGCTGTTTTTATATTTTCAGATTACAAATACCTTTATCTACCATCCATATTGCACTTATATCACCATCTCTTCGCCGAACTAGTGCACCTATACAATCTACCATTGTATTGGGTGTGTTGGGGACACAAGAGACTTTTTGTTATTTGGTTGCAGGGTTGTTTGAGAGAGACCATCTTCATCCTACGCCTCCTACGGATTGATAGACCTTAGGTCATCCACTTGAGGGAAATTTGCTAGTGTCCTACAAACCTGTGCACTTGCAGGCCCAACAACGTCTACAAGAAGAAGGTTGTGTAGTAGACATCAAGCTCTTTTCTGGCGCCGTTGCCGGGGAGGCTAGGTAAAGGGCACTCACTCACACCCCGTCAACTAAGCTCTTTTCTGGCGCCGTTGCCGGGGAGGTGAGTGCTTGAAGGTATATCTTTAGATCTTGCAATTGATTCTTTTTGTTTCTTGTTTTAACACTAGTTAGTCTATAAAAGAAAATTACAAAAAAATGGAGTTAAGTTTGTCTCATACCCTTCACCTTTTTAATATCTTTTGTGAGTATGATGGAAAGGATAATTGTGCTCAAGTGCTAGAAGAAGAAATCTCTAAATTGTTTGGCACTAAATCTTTGAATGATGAGCATGATTGCAATGTTGTTAGTAGGAATTCTTTGAATATCCATGATGCTAATGATGATTGCACTAGTTATGATGAAAATATCTCTTATGAGCATGTCAATTTTTGTGGAGTGCATGTTTGCATGAACACACCAAATAGAGAAGATATGTATTGCAAGAGGCATAAGCACTTAGAAACTAAATTGTTGCAAGAAAGGCTAGATGTTTGTGCTGAAAATTTAAATTTTCTTGGCCGTACTTGTGGACTTTGCAATGCAAGTGGTCATTTAGCTATCCGATGAAAATTGTTTCATGATCTAATCGTGTCCAAAAATTGTGATGAGTTGATTTCCCTTGCACATTATAATGAGCTTAACTTGCTTATGGGTTGCAAAGAAATGAAACGTCTAGCTAATTATCTTCCAGAATTTGCCCGTTACAAACTTCTTGGTTTTGATCTAGAAGAAATTTTTATGTATTATGCGGAGAATTGCATTAAAATCCTTATATTGCCAATTACATAAAGAAAAGAAAACAAATAGAGGATGATGAGAATACTAATGAAAGGGAAGAGACTTCCCAATCTCCTCCTATTATTTCTTATGATGAATCAGGTAATGAGGAGGAGCTTCTATTCAACCAATCTCATCAATAAGGATCTCAAAGAGGAAGGTTGAACCTACACATAATGTGAAGAAGAAAAAGAAAAGAAGGAGCAACAAAGGTAAAAAGGTATCCCTCCCAAATGATGTTGCTCCTACTACTCATTGTGATGATGATAATTGCTATACTATTGGTGCTATCAATATTTTTAATGATGAGAGTGATTATGCTTATGATATGAAAGGGCCCAATCTTGGGGAAGCTATGTTTGATTGGATGAAATATTTGAGAATATATTTGCTGGAATTAATGTTTGTCCCAAGCTTGGGGATGCTATGTTTAATGAAGATGATATTTTTAGCATCCCAAGTTTTGATATGCAAAGTTGTTATGATGATAGCATGCCTTCTACTTATGATGATTATATTGATGAATGTGGGTTTGGAAGAGTGTCAACTTTATTTAGTGATTCCACTAGCTTGGGAGAGGTTTCAATCGATTATGATGAGAACGAAGTTGCTACTTATGATGATTATTATGATGAAATTATGCTATAAAAAGTAGTGATGATTATATTTACAAATCTTGTCATGATTATGTATACCCTTTTTCTGAACATTACTCTTTTAATGTGGAAACAATTTTTAGTGTTCAAGTCTCTTATGATACTCCCACTATTTCGAATGAGAAGAATTTTGCTTATGTGGAGAGTAGTAAATTTTCTATGCTTGTAGATCATGAAAAGAATACTTTCGGTGCTGGTTATATTGTTGAATTCATTCATGCTACTGAAAATTATTATGAAGGAGGAATATATGCTTGTAGGAATTGCAATAATGTCAAGTTTCCTCTCTATGTGCTTAAATTCTTGAAGCTATGCTTGTGTTACCTTCCTATGCTAGCTGATTATTGTTCCCATAAGATGTTTGCTCACAAAATCCCTATGCATAGGAAGTGGGTTAGACTTAAAAGTGCTAGTCATATTCTTCATGATGCTCTCTTTATGTTTCAATTCCTATCTTTTATGTGAGCATCATTGTCATCATCATGCCTAGCTAGAAAGGCATTAAAGAAAAGCGCTTGTTGGGAGACAACCCAATATTTATCCTTACTGTTTTTGTGTGTCCACATGATTATGCTACTGTAGTAATCATGTTTTATAGCTTTTGTTTCAATAAAGTGCCAAGTAAGACCTTTAGGATAGCTTACGGTGATAGTTGTGTTGATCCTGCTGAAAATCAGAAACTTTTGCACCCAGTAAATTAGTTTTGTTAATTCACAGAAACGTGCTTTTGATCTGATTCTTTTTGCTCTGGATTGGTACACGAATTGCTTAGGACTTCCTAATGTGGTAGGATTTGTGGAGTTCAAGAAGTATACGTTTGATACATATTACTACAAACTGTTCTGTTTTTGACAGATTCTGTTTTCTATGTGTTGTTTGCTTATTTTGATGAATCTATGAGTAGTATCGGAGGGTATGAACCATAGATAAGTTGGAATACAGTAGATATTACACCAATATGAATTTATAATGAGTTCATTACAGTACCTAAGTGGTGGTTTTGTTTTCTTTCACTAACGGAGCTTATAAGATTTCTTGTTGAGTTTTGTGTTGTGAAGTTTTCAAGTTTTGGGTAAAGATTCGATGGACTATGGAATAAGGAGTGGAAACAGCCTAAGATTGGGGATGCCCAAGGCACCCCAAGGTAATATTCAAGGACAACCAAGCAACTAAGCTTAGGGATGCCCCGGAAGGCATCCCCTCTTTCGTCTTCGTTCATCGGTAAACTTTACTTGGAGCTATATTTTTATTCCCCAGATGATATGTGTTTTGCTTGGAGCATCATTTACTTTTGTTAGTTTTTGCTTGCTGTTAGTTATAATAATGTTTTGCATCTTTAGTTTCAATAAAGAAGTCAAGGATAGCCTTTTCCATGCTTATTTTGCTAGTATACATGTCGCTGTTTGAAAACAGAAAGTTTACCGCTGTTGCAAAAATTCCCTAGAAAAGTAAGAGAGTGGTATAATGTTGAATCCTATTGAATATTGAGATATGATAAATTTATTACAGTGGGAATTTTAGTTTATAATTTTTGGAGTTAGGGAAGTATTGATACTCTTGCATTCTTTACAGACTGTACTGCTTTGGCAGATTGCTGTTATGGTTGCATTGTTTGCATATGTTTGCTTGATTAATGATTCTATTTGAGGATAGGACTATTAAATATGCAGAGGCATTTAGTATGCAATGTTGAATAATAATTTTAGTGATTTGTTACAGTAGAAGATGATAAGGTTTTGCATTGGTTTATACTAACCGATCTCACGAGTTCTTGTTGAGTTTGTTGTGAATGAAGCTTTTGATAAAAAGAAGAAACCATGATATGAGAGGAATTAAGGAGACACAAAAGTTCAAGCTTGGGGATGCACAAGGCACCCCAATATAATATTTTAAGAAGTCTCAAGCATCTAAGCTTGGGGATGCCCCGGTAGGCATCCCACCTTTCTTCTTCAACAACTATCAGTTAGTATCGGTTGAGCCTAAGTTTTTGCTTCTTCACATGAGTTGTGCTATCCTTGCAATGTAGTTTTCTTTAGCTTTGCTTGCTGTTTGAATAAAGTATCAAGATCTGAAATTATTAAATGGGAGAGTCTTCGCATAGTTGCATAATTATTTAGCTACTCATTGATCTTCACTTATATCTTTTGGAGTAGTTTGTCATTTGCTCTAGTGCTTCACTTATATCTTTTAGAGCACGGTGGTAGTTTTATTTTGAAGAAATAGATGAACTCTCATGCTTCACTTATATTATTTTGAGAGTCTTAAATAGCATGGTAATTTGCTTAATGCTAATATACTTGGTATTCAAGATTTGTGAAACTTTCTTTTGAGTAAATTGAATACTAAGATAAGTTTGATGCTTGATAATTGTTTTGAGATATGGAGGTAATAATATCAAATTCATGCTAGTTGATAATTGTGAATTTGAGAAATACTTGTGTTGAAGTTTGCAAGTCCCGTAGCATGCACGTATGGGTAAAGTTGTGTAACAAATTTGAAACATGAAGTGTACCTGGCTTGTGCATCCTTATGAGTGGCAGTCGAGGGCGAGCGATGGTCTTTTCCTACCAATCTATCCCCCTAGGAGCATGCACGTAGTACTTGAATTTTTTTATGGCTTCTAATTTTTTTGCAATAAGTATATGAGTTCTTTTGACTAATGTTGAGTTCATGGATTATACGCACTCTCATCTTTCCACCTTTGCTAGCCTCTTCGGTACCGTGCATTGCCCTTTCTCACCTTGAGAGTTGGTGCAAACTTCGCCGGTGCATCCAAACCCCGTGATACGATTCGCTCTATCACACATAAACCTCCTTATATCTTCCTCAAAACAGCCACCATACCTACCTATCATGACATTTCCATAGCCATTCCGAGATATATTGCCATGCAACTTCCATCATCATCATCATGACATAAATTACTTTTGTCATATTGCCATTGCATGATCATGTAGTTGACATCGTATTTGTGGCAAAGCCACCATGCATTATTTTCCATACGTGTCACTCTTGATTCATTGCACCATCCCGGTACACCACCGGAGGCATTCATATAGAGTCATCCTTTGTTCTAAATATCGAGTTGTAATTGTTGAGTTGTAAGAAAAATAAAAGTGTGATGATCATCATTATTAGAGCATTGTCCCAAGTGAGGAAAGGATGATGGAGACTATGATTCCCCCATAAGTCGGGATGAGACTCCGGACGAAAAAAAATAGGCCATAAAAAAAGAGAAAGGCCCAAACAAAAAAAAATAAAAAAAATGAGAGAAAAAGAGAGAAGGGACAATGCTACTATCCTTTTACCACACTTGTGCTTCAAAGTAGCACCTTGTTCTTCATGTAGTGAGTCTCATATATTGTGCTTCAAAGTAGCACCAAGATCTTCATGATAGTGAGTCTCATAAGTTGTCTTTTTATACTAGTGGGAATTTTTCATTATAGAACTTGGCTTGTATATTCCAATGATGGGCTTCCTCAAAATGTCATAGGTCTTCGTGAGCAAGCGAGTTGGATGCACACCCACTATTTTTCTTTTGTTGAGCATTCATAGCTCTAGTGCATCCGTTGCATGGCAATCCCTACTCCTCATGTTGACATCAATTGATGGGCATCTCCATAGCCCGTTGATTAGCCTCGTCAATGTGAGACTTCTCCTTTTTTTGTATTCTCCACACAATCCCCATCATCATATTCTATTCCACACATAGTGCTATATCCATGGCTCGCGCTCATGTATTGCGTGAAAGTTGAAAAAGTTTGAGATTATTTGAGTATGAAACAATTGCTTGGCTTGTCATTGGGGGTATAGAAGTTGGGAACATCTTTGTGTGACGAAAATGAAGCATAGCCTAACCATATGATTTTGTAGGGATGAACTTTCTTTTGCCATGTTATTTTGAGAAGACATGATTGCTTTGACTAGTATGCTTGAAGTATTATTATTTTTGTGTCAATATGAACTTTTGTCTTGAATCTTTCGGATCTGAATATTCCAATCACAATTAAGAAGATTTATATTGAAATTATGAAAGTATCACTCCACATCAAAAATTCTTTTTTATCATTTACCTACTCGAGGACGAGTAGGAATTAAGCTTGGGGATGCTTGATACGTCTCCAACGTATCTATAATTTTTGATTGCTCCATGCTACTTTATCTAATGTTTTGGGAAATTTTGGGCTTTATTTTCCACTTTTATATTATTTTTGGGACTAACCTATTAACCGGAGGCCCAGTCCAGATTTGCTGTTTTATGCCTATTTCAGTGTTTCGAGGAAAAGGAATATCAGACGGAGTCAAAACAAAACGAAATCAACTAGAGAAGTTATTTTTTGAAGGAAAGCAACCTGATAGACTTGGAGTGCACATCAGGGGAGTCTCGGGCTGCCCACGAGGGTGGGGGGCGCATCCCCCTGCCTCGTGAGCACCCCGGAGGTCCACCGACGTACCCCCTGCACCCATATATACCTATGTACCCTAAAACTTCCAGAACAGAAGATAGATCGGGAGTTCCGCCGCCGCAAGCCTCTGTAGCCACCAAAAACCTCTCGGGAGCCCTTTCATGCACCCTGCCGAAGGGGGAATCCATCACCGGTGGCCATCTTCATCATCCCGACGCTATCCATGACGAGGAGGGAGTAGTTCACCCTCGGGGCTGAGGGTATGTACCAGTAGCTATGTGTTTGATCTCTCTCTCTCGTGTTCTCTCTCATGTTCCATCTATGGCACGATCTTGATGTATCCCGAGCTTTGCTATTGTAGTTGGATCTTATGATGTTTCTCCCCCTCTACTCTCTTGTGATGAATTGAGTTTCCCCTTTGAAGTTATCTTATCGGATTGAGTCTTTTATGAGAACACTTGATGTATGTCTTGCCGTGATTATTTGTGGTGACAATGGGATACCATGTGCCACTTGATGTATGTTTTGGTGATGAACTTGCGGGTTTCGTGACATTGGGAACCTATGCATAGGGGTTGGCACACGTTCTTGACTCTCCGATAGAAACTTTGGGGCACTCTTTGAAGTACTTTTATGTTGGTTGGATGAATATGAGATTGTGTGATGCATACCATATAATCGTGCCCACGGATACTTGAGGTGACAATGGAGTATCTAGGTGACATTAGGGTTTTGGTTGATTTGTATCTTAAGGTGTTATTCTAGTACAAACTCTTTTATAGATTGATCCAAAAGAATAACTTTGAGGTGGTTTCATACCCTACCATAATCTCTACATTTGTTCTCCGGTATTAGTGGCTTTGGAGTGACTCTTTGTTGCATGTTGAGGGCTTGTCATATTATCTATCTATGTTATTATTGTTGAGAGAACTTGCACTAGTGAAAGTATGAACCCTAGGCCTTGTTTCCTATCATTGCAATACCGTTTACGCTCACTTTTATCATTAGTTACCTTGCTGTTTTTATATTTTCAGATTACAAATACCTTTATCTACCATCCATATTGCACTTGTATCACCATCTCTTTGCCGAACTAGTGCACCTATACAATCTACCATTGTATTGGGTGTGTTGGGGACACAAGAGACTTTGTTATTTGGTTGCAGGGTTGTTTGAGAGAGACCATCTTCATCCTATGCCTCCTACGAATTGATAAACCTTAGGTCATCCACTTGAGGGAAATTTGCTACTGTCCTACAAACCTGTGCACTTGCAGGCCCAACAACGTCTACAAGAAGAAGGTTGTGTAGTAGACATCAACACCCAAGGCGAAGCAGCCAAGCGGGCAAGCGCGGCTTTGATCTGGGCGGGCGCGACATCGCAGAAGATGAGATTCGGAGGTTGTTCTAGAGGTCACACCACCGACGCCAGAGGACGCCGGTGCGCGCGGCGCTGTGGTAGCAGCGTAAGCGCGCAAGGACCAGGAGGAGCATCTCGTCGGGGAGGGCGTTGAGGCGGTCAAGTCCTCCACCGGGACCATGCCGGAAGCGAACTTGATGCGGCAGCGGCAGCGAGTGCCTGAGAGGACGCCCAGTCACCTCGGCATCTGGGTGGCACATCTATCCAGCCGCTTCCATGGATCCATGTCCGTGAGGAACCCTAGAGAAAAAGGAGGATTGTTCGGGACAGAGGAGGACGCTCCAACATTCTGAACTACAATTCTCGACCGAGGGCGAGATGCAAGTTCGATTGTCCTAATTCGATCCGACTTCTCCCAAGGGTTGGACTTGAGGATTAGTCCCACCTATCATTCATAATGTTGAAGGGGCGGTACACCAAAAAGAATTCATGTCACGCCAGGCGAATAGGCAAGACAGGTGAGACGCGGGAGTTAAAAACAAATTGGATGGTCCAATCGGTATGGGCCGCCTGATTATTAGGCGCATACACATTGGATGTAACGAGTGGTGAAAGCACAAGTGCTCCCTGGATGTTTTTGGTAATTAATGTCAACATATTTCTTGTTGGACTAATACTTTTATCTAGTTTATTTCAGATGAGTTCAAAAGTGGAGTGGCATGGACAAGAGGATGTGGAACCCCTTCAAGATGCCAAAGACAAAGGATTGGCTCAAGCTCAAAGCTCAGGACTCTACATTTTCTATTTTTAGTGATCCAAGATCACATTGAGTCCATAGGAAAGCAAATACTATTAAAAGGGGATGAGGTGTTGCTTAATGGCTTGCTTGCTCAAAGTGCTTAGTGATATGCCCCAAAGCCCTCAACCACTTTCTCATATCCACATATGTCCTAAACCTAAAGTCAAACTCAGCTCCACCGATTTGATCTATCTGGCGCCACCGAGTTCACTTGACATAGCCACTGCCAGAAACCCTAATCAATTCGGTCTCACCGATGGGATCTCGGTCTCACCAAGATGGGCTTGCAAACTCTCTGTTACCTATTGTAATTATTTCGGCCCCACCGAGATAAGCAATCGGTCCCATCGAGTTTGCCTGACCAACTCTCTGTTTTGCTTATTACCAAAATCAGTCTCACTGAGTTTGTGTAATCGGTCAACCCGAGATGAGGTTCTACCCTAACCCTAGCACATCGGTCACACCGAGTTGATCATATCGGTCCCACCAAAATGCCTAACGGTCACATTATGAACTAAATCGGTCAGACCAAGTTTTCTGATTCCGTCCCACTGAGTTTGGTAAATTGTGTGTAACGGTTAGATTTTGTCTGGAGGCTATATATACCCCTCCACCCACTCTTCATTCGTGAGGAGAGCCATCAGAACGTGCCTACACTTCCAGCATACATTTTCTGAGAGAGAACCACCTACTCATGTGTTGAGACCAAGATATTCCATTCCAACCACATAAATCTTGATCTCTAGCCTTCCCCAAGTTGCTTTCCATTCAAATCATCTTTCCACCAAATCCAAATCTGTGTGAGAGAGTTGAGTGTTGGGGAGACTATCATTTGAAGCACAAGAGCAAGGAGTTCATCATCAACACACCATCTATTACCTTTTGGAGAGTGGTGTCTCCTAGATTGGTTAGGTGTCACTTGGGAGCCTCCTTCAAGAATGTGGAGTTGAACCAAGGAGTTTGTACGGGCAAGGAGATCGCCTACTTCGTGAAGATCTACCCTAGTGAGGCAAGTCCTTCGTGGGCGATGGGCACGATGGGATAGAGAAGGTTGCTTCTTCATGGACCCTTCATGGGCGGAGCCCTCCGTGGACTCGCGCAGCCATTACCCTTTGTGGGTTGAAGTCTCCATCAACGTGGATGTACGATAGCACCTCCTATCGGAACCACGGATAAAAAATATTCGTGTCTCCAATTGCATTTTCACACTCCAATCCCATCCCTTTACATTCTCGCAAATTGCATGCTTTACTTTTCGCTGCTCATATACTCTTGTCATGCTTGCTTGATATGTATTGTGAATGCTTAAACATGTGCTAAAACTCCACGTTAATGTGAAGAAATTAAAAACTGCCACTTTTCTTGCTAAGAGTCTATTCATCCCCCTCTAGACACCTCTTCTCGATCCTATCAATTGGTATCAGAGCTTTGGTCTCCATTGCTTTGGTTTAATCACCAATGGAGGAAGATGGATGAGTCTACGTTGGGGAGTCTTAGACATGGAGTGCCTATACTTGATGGAGAGTTCTTTCATGAGTGGAAAAATGAGATGCTTGAGATTTTCAATGAATATCACTTGAAAAGTACATTACTACCCCTTGTGCTCGCCTTGTTCACCCCTTGCATCCTACCCTTGATGAGTCTATTGACATGATCCGTAATCTTAGAACTATAGATCTTATCACTAGAGGATTACCTAGAAACTTGATTGCTAGCTTGCCTGCTCTTAATTGTGCCTACACCATATGGAGATTTCTTGAGGAACGATTTCCAAACTATTCCTTGCAAAATCTAGATGAGATTCTTCATAAGTCAATTGCCTTGAATAAAATGAGTACTAGTGATCCTAAGTTTGATGATTGTCTGTTTGAGCTTCATGACCTCATGCGTGCCAAAGGAGATGTAGGAATCATTAGCAATATCATATCTGAAGCCATTAGATTTCATAAAGATGATTATTGTGATGATCATTTATCTAATGAATCACTCTCTTTAGGAATTGATCCATCACATGACAATGATGAACATGGATACTATGATGAGGATGATGATAGTGACTTTGATCTCAATGAGTCTATGAGACATTTTGGTCTTATGGCAAATCTTCGCGGCTACATGGCTGGAGGAAAGGAATGGGTTCTTGATAGTGGATGTACCGATCACATGACCGGAGACAAGGATATGTTTCGTGAGCTTGCTGAAAATGACGGCCCTCGAAAGTATGTCACCTTTGGTGATAACTCAAAGGGTAAGGTGGTTGGCCTTGGTAAGGTGGCCATCTCACATGATAGCTCCATACAAAATGTCATTCTCATTGCTCTTGGCTATAATTTACTCTCCGTATCTAGACTTGATGATTTTGGCTTCAATGTCCTATTTACTGAAGTAGATTGCCAAGTGTTTGGTAGAGATAATCATAAAATGGTCTTCATCGGTATACGTTGAGGTGATCTATACATTGTTGACTTCACTAAGAAGGCTCAACCTAGAACTTTCTTATTGCTAAATCCTCTAAAGGCTGGTTGTGGCATAGAAGGTTAGGTCATGTGGGCATGCGAAATCTTGATAAGCTTATTAAAGGTGATCATATCCTTGGAGTAAAAGATGTTATATTTGACAAGGATAGATTGTGCAGTGCTTGTCAAGCAGGAAAATAGGTTGGAGGAAGCCACCCCGTGAAGAACATCATGACCATGAGAAGACCGCTCGAGCTTCTTCATATGGATCTCTTTGGTCCCAATGCCTACAAAAGTCTCGGTGGAAAGTCATCCGGTCTAGTTATAGTTGATGATTTTTCAAGATTTACGTGTGTGTTATTTCTTGATGATAAATCGCAGGTCCAAAAGATCTTCAAAAGCTTCGCTAGGAAGTCCCAAAATCAATTTGAAGTGAAGATCAAGAAGGTTCGCAGCGACAACGGAAAGGAGTTCAAGAACGCAAATGTGGATACCTTTCTTGACGAAGAAGGGATTTCACATGAGTTCTCGGCTACGTAGACGCCTCAACAAAATGGAGTTGTTGAGAGGAAGAACCGGACTCTTATTGAGATGGAAAGAACAATGATTGATGAATACAAGACGCCAAAACACTTTTGGGTGGAAGCAGTTGAGATAGCTTGTCATGCAACAAATTGCTTGTATCTTCACAAGCTACTCGGCAAGACGGCATCGAGCTTCTCACCGGTTGAAGAGATGGTAGGTGTGAAGTTTGATGAATCTAACGGATCGCAAGTAGAGCAATTGCCAATTGATGTAGGAGACAAAGACCCTTCGAAAGCAATCCAACACTTGTCTATTGGCAAGGTCCGTCCAGCGGAGGTGAAGGAGAGTACCTCGTCCATCCAAGTGGAAGCTTCTACCTCACTACAAGGTAAACCAAGAGTTGATACGAAAGCATCCACAAGTGGGACACACCAAGATGAAGAAAACGAGGAAGTACACCAAGATGAACCTCATCAAACTCCTTCTCCACCACACCAAGAGAACGACAATGTCAGCAATGAAGAAGGCCAAGAAGAAGAACAATATGATGAAGAATATGTTCCACCCCGACCAAAACAAAATCTCTCACGAGTTCGAGCAAGAGTCTCAAGAGATCATCCCATCAAGCAAATTTACAATGACAACCAAACCGGGAGAATCACTCGCTCTAAAACTCTCTTGGCTAATTTTTGTGAACATTATTCATTCATCTCTAGAATTGAACCTATGAAGGTTGAAGAAGCACTGGAAGATCAGTATTGGATAAACGCCATGCACGAAGAGCTACACAACTTTGAGAGAAACCAAGTGTGGACATTGGTCGAGAAGCCCGATAGTAACCACAATATCATCGGTACCAAATGGGTGTTTCACAACAAACAAGATGAAGATGGACAAGTCGTTCACAACAAAGCACGTCTCGTCACCCAAGGCTACACTCAAGTCGAAGGTATGGACTATGGTGAGACATATGCCCCCGTTGCTAGACTTGAATCCATTCGCATCTTACTTGCCTATGCAAATCACCATGATATTACCTTGTACCAAATGGACATTAAATGTGCTTTTCTAAATGGTGAAATTGAGGAGGAAGTTTATGTTAAACAACCTCCAGGCTTTGTTAATCCTAAGAAACCCAATCATGTTTACAAACTTCACAAAGCTCTTTATGGTCTTAAACAAGCTCCTAGAGCGTGGTATAAATGTTTGACCAAGTTCCTTATTGAAAAAGGCTTTGAGATTAGAAAATTTGATTCTAGTCTTTTTACTAAAAGGGTTAATGGAGAATTATTTGTATGCCAAATTTATGTTGATGATATAATATTTGGTTCGACTAGCCCTCATTTTAGTGAAAAGTTTGGAAAACTAATGTCGGAGAAGTTTGAGATGTCTATGATGAGTGAACTCAAATTCTTTCTTGGTTTGCAAATCAAGCAAACTAAGGAAGGTACCTTTGTCTCTCAAACAAAGTACACCAAGGACTTATTCAAGAAGTTCAACATGCAAGAATGCAAAGGTATGAATACACCCATGCCTACTAAGGATGGTGAACCGGTTGATCAAAAATTTTACCGCTCTATGATTGGTTCATTGTTATATCTATGTGCCTCTCGTCCCGATATTATGCTAAGTGTGTGCATGTGTGCATGATATCAAGCGCCCCCCAAAAATGTCATATTAAGGCTGTGAAAAGGATAGTGAGATACCTAATTCATACACCAAATTTTGGCATTTGGTATCCTAAGAGGTCTTCTTTTGATCTTGTTGGCTACTCCGATTCGGATTATGCCGGTGACAAGGTTGATAGAAAGTCCACCTCGGGTACTTGTCAATTTCTTGGTAGATCTCTTGTGCCTTGGTCCTCCAAGAAACAAAACTCGATATCCTTATCCACCGCCTAAGAGGTATACATTGCCGCTGGTTCATGTTGTGCTCAATTGCTTTGGATGACCCAAACTCTTAAAGATTATGGAATCTATGTGAAACATGTTTCATTGCTCACAATCCCGTGCAACACTCTCGAACTAAGCATATTGAAGTTCGTCATCATTTCATTCGAGATCATGTTGCTAAAGGGGACATTGATCTTAAACATGTTCGTACTGATAAGCAATTAGCGGATATCTTCACCAAAACCGCTCGATGAGAAAGTATTTTGTCGTTTGAGAGGTGAATTGAACATCATTGATGCTTCAAACTTGGAGTAGAAACTCCATTTGGATACATGCAAGGCATGAGCCTTTGACTAATCCTTGATTTTTCTTTTATGATGATGACCATATGTCTTGGATATATTTGCACCCTTGCATGCTATCTAACCCTTGTAGGTACTTGGATGAATAAAATTATATGAGATTGAAACTCACTCATATCTTGAGAAATCTCTACATCACCAAGTCTCCACAATATGGTGGTTGAAGTCAAGGAAGCATGAAACCCTTCAAACATATCCTTTGACAATTTCTATACATCAAATTTCTTTTGGTATCATATTCCATGATTGTCATTTGGGATACACAAGTGCTCTTCCTTGCAAGACTAACCCATGTAGGAAGATGAACTCCAATTGCAAGTGGTGCTCCCAACCATTGATTAGCTACATCAACCTTGAGCATCCCACACAAGTTCAACTACATGATCGAGATCATCACCACCACCCAAGGTATGTTATTCCATCTTAGAGTAGCTTTACCCCAAGCCATGGGTCAAAGCATCTCAACAAGATGCGAATACATCAAGATGCTTAAACAAAAAAATGGTAACCCCATTTTGAGCTTAAATGATGAGTATGACCTATGATCAAGTGCCTTCACTTGACTCCTAAGTCAATATACTCTAACATAGGTGACTTTGTCACCGACCAATTCCCCTTTCAAAAAAAATAAAAAAACTTCATCTAGATTTCCTTTTTTTGTTTTGTTCTGCATTCCCTGCATTTTATTCATTGCAAATCCTTTAGTTAATTCCCTGCAAATCTTTGTGAGATCTTATTTGCCAAGTGAGCTGAGGTGACTAGTATTCTCTCCATGATGAACTCGGACACACTGATTTGTCTCTTTCGGTCAAACCGAACCTTTTCAGTACCATCGAAGAAAACAACTCGGTGTAACCGATTTCAATGCTGAGAAAACAATTTGTCATTTGCATCCTGCATATTTGTTCCAGCTCCACTCGATGATTCTTATCCTCTACCGGCTTCTTGTATTACCTGCTGCTTTGCCATGTGACTCAAGGACCAAAGCTATTTTGACTCATGCTCCAGAAGGTCCCTTCTTGGAAATTGATGTCAAAGGGGGGAGAGAGATCACATCAAAGCTTTATCATATCAAAAGGGGAGAGAGAGATAACCTCTAATAGAGAGAGAGAGACCCCATATGCTTGGTATCCAAAGAGGAGATAAGTCACATGTCTTTAAGAGGGGAAAGACATGTTAGGTTGTGTTATGTTTGTTTGATTGCTTTGCTCTGATTTTCTTTTCCCTATCTTCTCCCAGTATCCCATATAAGATTCAGGGGGAGAAAGACATCTAAGGGAAGGAAGCTCTCGAATTCTTTGCATATCTTTACCTTTTGGGGACATGTCTACACTCAAATAGAGTACCTAGCACTCACTCACTACATGTCAACCCAATCTTGGTACTCTTGTGGTTTGTTGTTCCTGCTCTGTTTAGTAGATGCTTTTGTGTTATCTAACCTTGTTTACTTAGGTTCATCTCTTCCAAAGCCAGCTCAAGACCACAAGGTAAGTATATGCATCACACTCATGTGCATGAGGATCTCTTGCTGATGTACATATTGTTTGCAAGAAGGACTCATGAACATGAAGGTTCATTTCCTATATTCACACCATTTGCTCTGTGCATATAGCCAAGATACATGTAACTCATTGCTTGCTCTGTCATGGTTATGCATTCACATGCTCCTATATTCCATATTTACATGATTGCATACATGTAGGGGGAGCTTATGCATGTTACATGTCTTTTAAAAGCTTTAATTGCTACTCTCTATATCTGTATCTAAAGCTTTGATGTATGTTGTCATCAATTACCAAAAAGGGGGAGATTGAAAGCACAAGTGCTCCCTGGGTGTTTTTGGTAATTAATGTCAACATATTTCTTGTTGGACTAATACTTTTATCTAGTATATTTCAGATGAGTTCAACAGTGGAGTCGCATGGACAAGAGGATGTGGAACCCCTTCAAGATCCTAAAGACAAAGGATTGGCTCAAGCTCAAAGCACGGGACTCTAAATTTTCTATTTTCAGTGATCCAAGATCACATTGAGTCCATAGGAAAGCCAATACTATTAAAAGGGGATGAGGTGTTGCTTAGTGGCTTGCTTGCTCAAAGTGCTTAGTGATATGCTCCAAAGCCCTCAACCACTTTCTCATATCCACATATGTCCTAAACCTAAAGTCAAACTCAGCCCCACCAATTTGATCTATCCGGCCCCACCGAGTTCACTTGACATAGCCACTGCCAGAAACCCTAATCAATTCGGTCTCACCGATGGGATCTCGGTCTCACCGAGATGGGCTTGCAAACTCTCTGTTACCTGTTGTAATTATTTTGGTCCCACCGAGATAAGCAATCGGTCCCACCGAGTTTGCCTAACCAACTCTCTGTTTTGCTTATTACCAAAATCGGTCTCACCGAGTTTGTGTAATCGGTCAAACCGAGATGAGGTTCTACCCTAACCTTAGCACAGCGGTCACACCGAGTTGATCATATTAGTCCACCGAAATGCCTAACGGTCACATTATGAACTAAATCGGTCAGACCGAGTTTTCTGATTCGGTCCCACCGAGTTTGGTAAATTGTGTGTAACGGTTAGATTTTGTGTGGAGGCTATATATACCCCTCCACCCACTCTTCATTCGTGAGGAGAGCCATCAGAACGTGCCTACACTTCCAGCATAAATTTTCTGAGAGAGAACCACCTACTCATGTGTTGAGACCAAGATATTCCATTCCAACCACATAAATCTTGATCTCTAGCCTTCCCCAAGTTGCTTTCCACTCAAATCATCTTTCCACCAAATCCAAATATGTGAGAGAGAGTTGAGTGTTGGGGAGACTATCATTTGAACCACAAGAGCAAGGAGTTCATCATCAACACACCATCTATTACCTTTTGGAGAGTGGTGTCTCCTAGATTGGTTAGGTGTCACTTGGGAGCCTCCGTCAAGATTTTGTAGTTGAACCAAGGAGTTTGTACGGGCAAGGAGATCGCCTACTTCTTGAAGATCTACCCTAGTGAGGCAACTCCTTCGTGGGCGATGACCATGATGGGATAGACAAGGTTGATTCTTCGTGGACCCTTCGTGGGTGGAGCCCTCCGTGGACTCGCGCAACCGTTATACTTTGTGGGTTGAAGTCTCCATCAACGTGGATGTATGATAGCACCATCTATCGGAACCACAGATAAAAAATCTCTGTGTCTCCAATTGCGTTTTCGCACTCCAATCCCATCCCTTTACATTCTTGCAAATTGCATGCTTTACTTTCCGCTGCTCATATACTCTTGTCATGCTTGCTTGATATGTATTGTGAATGCTTAAACATGTGCTAAAACTCCACCTCAACTTGAAGAAATTAAAAACTGCCACTTTTCTTGCTAAGAGTCTATTCACCCCCATCTAGACACCTCTTCTCGATGCTTTCAAGTGGCTCCTTAAAGAGATTTGTAGTAGATACAGGCGCTGGTTATCAATCAGGAAAAGTAGATTCAAGCTTGTAATGAACTAATACAACTTAAAACTAGTGCTTCTGGAGGTTTTCGAACGTTTCAGAGTCAGAACAACAATATATGGCAACTGAAGTTGAACGCCATGTTAATTGGCGCCGCACCTGAACTAGTATGTGAGGCCATGCCATGAGAGCCAGAACTTAACACGCCTGGCGACTAGCGTCTACCCATACTACCCACGGTGGGCAACACCTACCAAACATCACGCCTCCAAAACTTCCAGTTCCCCAGTGCCGTCTCCCTTCAGTTATGATCTATTCTGCTGCTTCCCTTACTTCCCCACACACAACACCACTGCCATGGATCCGCCGCCGCGTGGTTATCCTCGGCTTCGCTGGGAGACCATTGACGATGATTCTCTGGGGCAGATCTTAAATCGCATGGACTTCCTTACCGCCGCAAGACTTGTCGGTTCCTGCGCGAACTTCTACATGACGCTTGTGCGTAAACATGCCAGCGACAGGCTGATGATAGTTGGTCTTCCATGCGTCTTTGAGGAACACGTTTTCTGGTGGGCTGGTCAAAGGGAGCATGGACGAAGAAGCAAGATTATGCATGTAGAGTGCCCTACCTTGGAAGGCACGGGACAAGAATTGGAAGGCACTAGGATTTTGTCCGATGATGAGGTCAGTGTGATATGCAGTTCAATATTCTGCGATCTGGATGTACTTTTTGAATATACTTTCTAAATCTGCAGTTGAATAGTCTGCTATCTCGATGTACTTTCTGAATATGCAGTTCAATAGTCTGCTATCTGGATGTACTTTCTGAATATATTTTCTGAATATGCAGTTCAATAGTTCGTAAACAAAGCCTAGGTTTCTAAATATACTTACTTGTTCAATCATGCATAAGTTTGTACCTTCTAACACATATAGTTTCTAAATCTACTTGTCCAATCAGGCATATACTTACTTGTTCAGTCATGTGTAGCTTTGGGTCAGCGCAAACGGCGATTGGCTTGTTTACATAACTGGAGGATACCAAGGTGAAGATTTGCAACATCTATACCGGTGTCGACGTTGACGTAGCCCCGATGTCCACCGCCGGGTTCGACCGTGCTAATTTGTGAAATAGGTACATGTGTGACCATGGCACCACAGCCAATTTGAGGAAGATAGCACTCGCCAAACCACCCACAAAGTTGCTCGCGTACACCGAATTTCGTCACTTCACGGTGTTCGATATCAAGATAGCCATGATGCAGCCTAAGGAAGACGGGAATGGCTGGTACGTGTTGCCTTTGGCGAGCTTGTACCCATACAGGTACGAAGACGTCATGTACCATGCAGGCCGGGTCTTCGCGGTAACAAACTAGGGAGGTTACTTCATATGGGATACGTCATACATTATGTAATACAACAAATCAAATTCAGTCTTCTTGTACATACATTCCTCTTCACATTTGAATCTGGTATCAAATGTTTTGTAGGACTGAGCCACCCCCTATCATAATCGCTCCGCCTGATATTGGGGTTGGACACATTATTACATGGACCCTTGTAAGTGACCTTCACCGCTTGGGGTGTAATATATTATTAGTCCGTGTCAACAGTCCCAGTGCATGTGTTACCACAAACTACTCCAATTGAACCCTTATGATGCACCCAGGTATTACTTCAGGACCGAATCCTTAAAATTGTAGGAAAAGCATGAAACCTCAATCTGACCTGAAGTATGTAACATTTCTTTTTAGGTATGCTTTGTGAGCTATACCAGATGGACGACACAGCGATAGACCTTCGTGATGCTATCTGGGAGCCAGCAAACAATCTTGGCGAACACTCTGTTTTCATTGGGGACAGCTACCCACTAGTCAGAATGATGCCACCTTCAGTGCACGATGCCGAGGGTTTGCCATTCATGAAGCATGGTTTCGTATTTGCAATGCACCACCGGAAAGAAACCAGGGACGGGCCTCTTCCTGATTTATGCCATTTCAGCTTTGATGGGACTTCTTCATGGGGATGGCACTAAGAAGTTTTGAAACATATGCTTGATGCCCTCCACTGTGGATAGCGCCATCTGTGAGAAACTTCCTGTGCTGGAACTATAAAGTCCAGCACGTCTTGTAAGGAGAAAGTGAGAAACTTAGGTTCGTGTGTAACCATTGGCACTCCATGGACGCTTGTTTAACTGACGTTGTAGTTTTTCGCGCCTTCAAGATAGACGCTGCTAGTGCAACTTTTGTAACCATTGCTACTCAATAGACGCCTATTTAACTGCCGTTTTATTATTCCCGCCTGCAAGGAACATGCTGGCACTGCAATTCACGTAATCATTTGTACTCCATACACGCCTATTTAACTGCCGTTCTATGAAACTGCTTCCATGAAAGTTAGAATCTAACACGCATTGGAAGAAGGTGTCTATAAATGTTTTTTGGTTGCCCACCGCGTATTTAGATGTGGCAGCAACTACCCCATGCGTGTTGACCATTTCAAGTTTACAACTCCCAACTTAAAGTTCACAACAACCAAGTACTTACCAAAGCCCGCATGCACAACTTCCATTTCCCAAGTCTCCGTGGAAATGCCAATTGGTATGCCACCCTCTCATTGGCATACGTTGGCATACACGCCGAATTAAAATATGCGGCTAGAGCAGACGAATCGCCGAGCCGTCTATAAATTGGTACGTCTGTGTGCTCGGGAATCACTGCACATTCATCCTCATCATCATCCAAGAGAACAAGCCTTTCTTCTCTGTGCTTGGGTCTGCCATGGCCCGTGGGGGGGGAGCTCTGGATGGAAAAATAACCAAGGAGCATTGACCAAGGCTATGGAAGCAAAAGATAGGTATAGACGCCTCGCGCCTGCCACAGGGGCAGGCGAGAGCTCTAACAAGCGCACTCGTCCCAAGGGCGAGCAGGCACACGAGGGCTCTCACAAGCGGAGTCGCCCTGGGGGCGACCAGCCAACGGAGGCCTCTAACATGATCATTCACATGCCCGCTGAGGACATCGTCAACTGGGCAAAGCTGAGCAATGATGCGCTGGACATGGCGACAGTTCTCATCCACAAACTTATGGATGACAAGGATAAGGCGACCGCTCTCATCGTCAAACTTATGGACGAGAAGGAGAAGCTATGCATCGAGCAAGACCTCCTCAAGGAGGAGACCGCCGGATTGGCAAAGATACAGGATGGCAGAAAGGCCTTACTGCAGGACGCAGCCGCCGTCATCGTCGAACTGATGGATGAGGGAGAGAAGATCAACATCGAGCGTAATCTACTTCTGGATGAATCCATCACAGCTTTGAAGCAATGTCGTGAAGACATCAAAGAGATCATTGGAACTCGCATCGAGAAGGAAAAAGCCATGGACGCAATGAAGAAGATGGTGGAAGATAGGCAAGAGGAGATGATGTTGGTGGTGGCGCTGAAGAAAAAGATTGAGGAATTACTCGCCGATCCACCCATCATCAACGTGGCTGTAAAAATTGAATAGAGGATCCACCCCTATAGTTGTAAGGGTTTACTGAATCTGCCATCGTGTTAAAGTTAGCTGAATTGTCCGTTGTTAAAAGTAATTTCTGTAGTTAACTGAATTTGTCCTAGTGTTCAACTGTAACTCCTTCTGTCAGGTGGATGGACCCCGGGCAGGCAACGGAACCCGGATCCTTTCAAAAACATCAGGGCTGGCAACGCCCCTCAATCCGGCTGGCCCCTGGCCGGCTTCCCACAGCAACCCGGCCAGGTGCCATGACCCGGCCGGCCGGCTGGCGCATGTCGGTCGGCTCCCAGAAGACGACCTCCATCGACAAGCAAGCATGGCTACAGTGCGCCCCCTCCTTTGCGCCGGACCCGGCGGGCGCGGACGCCATGCTGACAAAGCCACCGCCTGGGGCGGGCGGCGTCTCGGAGGCGCAACCCTGTAGCAAGGTGGCGCAGCCGCCCCATGACAACCCGCACGACATGCCAACAGTACCCAGCAGCCAGCTGTACCCACGCACCGACGGCCCAGGTACGGCCCACACCCGATGAACCCGGCGAGACCCGCATCTGGCGGGCCCGGCAGACCCGGGGCCCGACGGCCCCCACTGTCGGCTCCTAGACGCTGACAGCAGGGCCCCTCGCCCATGTATCTTTACCATTGTAACCATGGGGGTCGGCCTATAAGACCCCCTGGAGGCCTCCATGCACGGGGCGAACACTAGTTAACTCTTTAGCCACACACACTCACATCCACCCACTCGGAGAAGGAGCAGTCTATGCACAGGCCTGCCTTCCTTCCTCCCCAAAACAGCTATAGGAGCAAGCCTGTACCATCTTCATTTAAACCACGCTCGGCAGGACTAGGGGTATTATCTCTCCGGAGAGTCCCGAACCTGGGTAAGTCTGGTGTCTCATGCTCGCTCATACCAACCTCGCCTCTGGAGCCCACCGGTTGCCTCTTGCCTGCCCCTCTCTTTAGCCATCCCATGGCATCTGTCGTGAGCTCACCACGACACCTTTTTTACGGTTAACTAAATCTGTCCTGGTGTTAAAACTTTACTGAAGTTTTCACTTAACTGAAGGAGACATGCTGTTAATACTTTACTGCATTTTTAGTTGACTGAATTTGTCTAAGTGTTGAAATTTAAATGAATCTTTTCAATTCACTGAATCTCTCCCGGTATTAAAAGTTTACTGAATTTTTTAGTTTACCGCATATGTCCTCGTGTTAAAAGTTTAATGAATTTGTACAGTAGTCAATAGTTAACTGAATATTGCAGTTATCTCAAGTTGTCCTGGAGTTCAAAGTTAACTAAATTTTTTGGGTTAACTGAATTTGTCCTCGTGTCAATTGTGAATTAAACTCAATCTATGTTGGTGTCGAAATTTAACTCAATTTGTGTGGGTTAAATAAATTTGTATTAGAGTTCAAATGTAACTCAATAGCAAAGCAACAAAAGCAACATTGATAAATTGTTAGCTGCATACCAAAGGCACGAATTCAAGTTCACAGCATATATAAGCAACAAAAGCAACATTGATAAATTGCTAACTTATATGCTGAATGTATACCTAATCAGCATACCTAACTAGCCTTCACAAGTTCTGCAACTTCTTCAGTTCTTCGGAGCCTCCAAAGGGCACGAACAAAATGATGCTTAAACAAGTCACGCCAATCAACAGTCAAACCAAACCTTCTTCGGTTCTTCAGAACCTTCGAACGACACAAACTAAACGATGCTAAAACAAGTGATGCCAATCAGCAATCATACCAAACCACCAAAGTTACTCAGCTTCTCCAGGCACACGACGGTGGTAAGGTAGGGAGCCACTGCCCGTAGAGGCCGCTCCCGGTCGACGGGAGCCAACTCGTCGAAGACGGCGTCCAATGGCACGAATGGATTCCGGTGATGAAGTCCGGACATGATTCTACTGGCAATGGCGACGGCACCACGAACCCCCTCCTTGTCCAGCGCCTCCCCCATGGCCGCACGGAGACGGTTCAGCTCCTCGAAGAGATAACTAAAGTAGGAGACCAGGTCAGGAAGCCGGAGCTCGTGGAAGTCGATGGGGTGACCGAACAGGTGTAGCCCGATGGCGGCATGGTCGCGCTCGCAGGTACGCGTCCCGAAGCCTCACCACCTGCGTGGTACCATGATCCAGCAAGCGGTCCAGGCGACCCTGGAGATCGGAGCGCTCGCGCACCAGCACAGCTGCCGCTTCCTGCAACAACGCCGACGACGCCAGAAGCATCTTAATCGTGGACTCTTGCCGCTAATGAAGCCCCATGAGCTTATGTTCATGATGGAGGAGCAAGTCACTCTTCTCCTCCCGGAGCTCACAGAGCTCCACATCCTTGGTCTGGAGTTGCGCATCCTTGGCCACTAGCTCTTGTCTGAGGCGCCTCGCCTCTGACACGGTGATATCATGC
>NC_041381.1:224283583-224326397 GCF_002162155.2 Triticum dicoccoides | reverse complement strand
TTTGGGAGGATCAATGAGCCAAATAAGATGACCCAGGGGTCATTTGTAAAAATAACACGGCGAAGGGTGATTGCAGGACTTCAAGGCACATCAAATAAAATCAAGCGGGCGTTTTGGAACAGAACCCAAAGCGCGCACAAACAGCGGAATACGTGCTGCTGGCGTGAATTGCGAAGCCAAACAGCTGATCCGATTTACTACGAGTACGCGTACGAGTGCACGAGAAAGAGAAGGGCAGCACGTCACATGGCCCGACATCCGAGCATCCTCCACGGCCGGCAATGGCCCATCTCCCTGCTGGTGGTTGCATCCACCAGCTCTGCATTCAAGGAGGAGCCATTAATTCCAGTCTCAACTCATTGTGAAATCCCTCCTCTTCCAGCTCAAAAGTAAGCAGGCCCGCGAGCACATCACAATCGGGCGCCAGTCTCGTCACCGAGCAAATGCATCACGGGTTCACCCTGTTGCGCTTTGGCAGCTCGGTGTTTTTCGAACTAAACTGAGAAACAATGTGGTTTCTAGAAGCTGAATTACTTGGTGCTCAGGCATTGAAATATGAGGTTTCAGATTACTACGGGTTTAGAAAAAACTCTAGTACATGCACTTACCCACTGCCTGGTTAATTTAGGCATGCAAAAATGTACTCCCTCTGTCCCATAATCGTCTTGTATTATGGGACGGAGGGAGTATGTCAGAGCGGATTAACCAGCCAAAAACTACTGTAACCGATTACCACCATCACGTAATGATCCAGGCGCTCTGCCAAGAAAGAAGGCTAATTAATGAACCCAAAAAAAGTACATGCCCGGCCCGCTTGGTACGATCAGGGGACGGTGACCGTGACACCGGCGCCGCCGCCTGACATCCCAAACGGCAGCCCGCCGCCGAAGGTCACGCCGATGCCGATGGACACCGCGGCCTCGGCGCACGCAACAGGGCGCGACCCCGGGATGCGCAGGCAGCTGAGCCCGACGTCCCCCGGCGCGTCGTCGCACTCGGGCTGCGGCCGTTGCATGCCCCGCCCCGGGACGCAGTTGCCCGCAAAGTCGAAGACGCTCCGCCCCGCCAGCCGGTCGCAATCCTCGCTGATCCCGGAAAAGAAGTTGAAGGAGACCGACAGGTTCGTGATCCGCCTCAGGTCGCACACCAGCTCCGGCAGCTCGCCGGTGAACTGGTTGTGCGCGATGTTGAGCACCTCGATGCCGGAGAGGCACGACAGCGTGCTCGGCAGGTGGCCCGACAGCAGGTTGTTGCTGAGGTCAAGCACCTCGATGTAAGGCAGGAACCCCAGGGCCTCCGGGACGCAGCCGGTCAGCTTGTTGTTGAGGAACAGCAACTCACGGACCCTGCCGCCGTAGCCGTAAGCCGTCGGGACGGGCCCCGTCAGGCGGTTGTTCGCCAGGGTGATCACCGTCGCCGGTGAGGACCACAACGTCTCCGGGATCTGGCCGTCGAACTGGTTGTTGTTGAGGAAGAGCGCGTCCAGGTTCTTGGCGAAGACCTCGTTAGGGAGCTCGCCGGAGAAGCCGTTGAACCGCAGGTCGAGGTAGACCAGCGACGGTATAAGCAATGTGGCCGCGGGGAAGGGCCCGGAGAACAGGTTGTTGCTCAGGTCCAGTTCGGTGAGGTACTGCAGGTCCCCGAGCGTGTCTGGAACGGCGCCGGCGAGGCGGTTGCTGTTAAGGTGGAGGAACGTGAGGTGGGAGAGGAGGGAGAGGGCGGCCGGGAGCGTGCCCTTGAGGCTCGCATGGTTGAGGTCAATGCCGGCGACCACCGCGCCCGCCGCCGCCGCGCCAGCGGGCGGCGCGGAGCAGTAGACGCCCCTGTAGGCGCAGACATTTGGCCCCTGCCAGGACGACAGCGCGCCGCGGGGGTCCTCAAAGATGGCCGCCTTCAGCGCCTGCAGCGCCGTGTATTCTTGCCCGCCGCCTTGGATCTGCGTCGAGGAGGGCCCCAGCGAGGCGGAGCCGGGAGGAGGCGGTGGCGGCGCGGCGCCATTGATCCAGACGCCAAATGTGGCGCCGAGGCTGAGCTGGGAGGTCGGGGCGGGGGAGGACAGCAGCAGCAGCAAGGCGGCGGCCACGGCTACAGTACGTAGACGTAGCATCTTGAGAGGATTCTGCTCCATGCTTCTTGAGCCTGGTTTGGTACTGTGAGAGTGTGAGAGATTTTCGCGTGCGTAGATAGAGTGAGGGGGGAAGAGTATTGTGTCCAGTGCGCGATCCCCGAATCTAGCGAGATTGTTGGGGAAAGAGAGTGTGCAAGTCCATGCACCAGCTGGTTGATTGAATGATTTGTTTCTTTTCTTCTCGTGTTGCTTAATGCTCCTATAATCAACGACAACTTTAACCGGGATTGATGGGTGTAGGTGTGCAAAACTCCAAATATCCGTGGTGCCAACTTTCTTGCTCATACTTAGAACTGATGTCCGCTAGAGTGCCACGTGGTGCGAACCAGTCTTGCCCTGCACCTTCTATCTGTCTCTCTCTTCTGCAGTTCTGCTTCCCCAGGCAGACTCGCGAGTGAAGGTGTGGTGGAGAGGGAAAGGGAGCCTCCTAAAGCATCTTCAATAGATGATGTAGATGCATAAATAACTATTTTTTATACTTTTAAGGACTAAAAATGCTAGTCTAATAGATGATGTAGTGTAAAAAAAATACATTACCTCCTTCAAGTGATGTAAAACGGTTGGTCCCACGCCAACGCCAAACCGGCATTCATTTCACTTCTGCCCGTCCCATCCTTCACCTCCCCTCCCCCCGCCTTCGTAGGTGATTTTTGCACGAAAACGGTCGCTCGTTTGCACGTCCCTGACCTCGACGCACTCCCACCGCCTATGTCTGCCATCGTAGCCACCATAGCGGACGCCGATTTGATTTCGCCCCGCTGGCGACCGCGCGCCGATTTACAATTTCGTCGGAGCTCCGGCGGCCGTAATGGTTGTAGAAGATCTCGAACACCTTCTTGTAGCAGTTGCCAGTCGCCAGAGCTAAAAGGGGTTGTGGCGCGACCACCGCAACCGGCTGAGCCGGCGGTTTCTCGGTTGTTGCCTTTGTCGATGCGTCGCCGCGAGCGGAGTCCTTTGGTAGCCACGCGGCCGTCCAGAGGCCGTCTACAGCCGCCACCCACCCGCCACTTGCAGTCTGCAGCCGCCACCCCGGCTCTGACCCGCCGCCGGGCGGTTGCTTCCACCTCGCCCGCAACATGTTCGAGCAAATTTCCACAAGGTAAAAAATCGTGCAAACTTGGAGGTTTTTTTTATCAGGCATGAAGATGTTGTTTGATGGTGATTTCCGCATTGTAGATGAGCTCGTGCGACTCCTCTTTGATGGACGATTCCTCGTCGGATGAGTAAATTGTTATGCTAGTGGCGGTGCACAAGAGAAGAAGCCTAAGCACGGCGGTTCCGTGTTTGAACGTGAGTTCATCCGGAGAGAATGGATTGAGGCACACGAGAGGTTGATGCGCAACTATTTTGATACGCTACCCGTTATTTCAAAGAGGTACTTTCGGCGTCGGGTCAGTATGTCCATGATAACTTGGAAGTGCACAAGGTTTAGTTGTAGCCATTTTGAAGTAAGAGTATCGATCCCATAGGAAGCACGGGAAACATACTTTTGCCTCTTGTAAGGAATTGTAGATTTGTGTCCGCAAATAATTGTAGACTCCAAACAAAGTGAGGGCGGAAGTAAATTACAATGAAGTTGCGAAACAAGCTTTAGAGTAAATAACATAAAAGCAATAAGGAAACAATAGCTGAAGTGACTGATGAAATAACAAAGGAGTAAGGTGTTCTCAGGGAGTCCAGAACCCCCGTTGGTATGTTTCTAACGCAACCTATGAGTGGGCATAGCATGGTAATGATACTTGAGTCATTCTTGACAATTATGCTACGAGGAGCCGGGTACAGAACACATTCTACTCGAAGCATACTTCATGCCACGCATGCCACCCTCAGAGGGTTACAACTATGATAATTAAGGGTTTATCCCGTGGACACGACCTCTTTAAGGGTTCTCCATAATTCCCCTATCAATTGCAAATGTTAAGAGTAAAGGTTTTTGATGTCACCTGGAATTACCTTCACATCCTACCCCTTTACAACGATACTGATATACTTCATGGCCATAAGGCAATAATGCTGAGTGGGGCCCCTTCACAACATTCATGAAGTTATTAAACTAAGCATTCAATAGAGTATCTCATATCGAAAATAGCGATAGAAATCCTATACATATACCAAGGTTCATCCATATCCCCGAGAACTAGAGGTCTACTCACACATGGAAACAACAAACATCATGATGGGGATGATGACAAACATGAATGAATGATACGAATAATACACAAGACAATCCACTAGGGTTCCTGATATTACAATGATAAGGATGTGGATGATGATGATGATGATGATGATGATGACAGTGGTGATGATGATGATGCTGACGATGACAGTGGTGGTGATGTTGTAGCCGCCTTGTGCTTGGTGATGAAGATGGCCTCCTTCTTGACAATCCCTCCTCTGGATGGAGTCCGGAGGCTAGGGTTCTTCCTTCTGGACGAGTTCCTGGTCTCTCTGGGTGTCTGATCCCTAATCCAATTTCACGGGGTGGAAGTAGTTGATCAGGCGACGGCGTTGGCACCGCCTTGTGCTTGGTGATGAAGATGGCCTCCTTCTTGACAATCCCTCCTCTGGATGGAGTCCGGAGGCTAGGGTTCTTCCTTCTGGACGAGTTCCTGGTCTCTCTGGGTGTCTAATCCCTAATCCAATTTCACGGGGTGGAAGTAGTTGATCAGGCGACGGCGTTGGCACCTCATACAACCGCCCATACAAGCGGGCGCGATCGTATGGAACATCGTCTTTGGCTCTGGAAGCACTTCGACTCCCCCTCCTTTGGCCTCCTTGCTTGATTCTTTTATGGTAGGTGATTATCACATTAAATATGTGATTCCACTACAATTTCCTAGGATTTCTTGCATAAAGTGCTAAATGGTCTAAAAGGCATCACCTGAGGAATATCAACAAAAAGAGGTGCACGAACGCGGTAAAATTCTATAAAACCTACCATGTAGGCACGAAATAACTATCAAAATTATCACGTAAATTGGACTCATCAACTACCCAAGCTTAAGTCTTGCTCGTCCCCGAGCAAGTACCGTAGCTTGTAAAGAACAAGGTCAACTTGATATTTATGAGATACGGATATGAGAGAAGCATGGGTCCATCATTTGTTATAGGAACTAGTAAGGATAAAAGACTTATGACAATTGATAGCTCATCCTCACTATGATAATGATCATGCAGTCATCCACATGTTGTTACTTAATTTTATTGTGGACAATTAACAACTTCATACCCCAGTTCATCATTGTTTTAACCGGTCAAGCAGAAGAGTGTTCTTTCTCCTCTTTTCTTTCATAGATTCATTACTTTAAATATTTTTGTATCTTGTCATTGAAGCATGTTAAGAGCTTATCTCACATTTTAATCTTATGTGAAATGCAAGCTAAACATGAATCTCGGGAGAACTCTTTTTGTATAAGCACTATTCAATTTAAGAGGAATTTTTTCTGCTTACCCTTTTATCAGTTGAACCTCTAATGAACTAGCATACATAGTTATTTCATCTCATTTAAAAAACTTCATGAGTACAGTGTGGAGTACTTATAATCATCATGCAAGTAATTATTGTTGGGTAACGCAGTAATTTAAAAAAAAATCCTACGTACACGCAAGATCATGGTGATGGCATAGCAACGAGAGGGGAGAGTGTTGTCCACGTACCCTCGAAGACCATAAGCGGAAGCGTTATGACAACGCGGTTGATGTAGTCGTACGTCTTCACGATCCGACCGATCCAAGTACCGAACGTACGGCACCTCCGAGTTCAGCACACGTTTAGCTCGATGACGATCCCCGGACTCCGATCCAGCAAAGTGTCGGGGATAAGTTCCGTCAGCACGACGGCGTGGTGACGATGATGATGCTCTATCAGCGCAGGGCTTCGCCTAAACTCCGCGACGATATGACCGAGGTGGAATATGGTGGAGGGGGGCATCGCACACGGCTAAGGAACGATCCCTAGATCAACTTGTGTGTCCTAGGGTACCCCCCTGCCCCCGTATATAAAGGAGCAAGGGGGGAGGCCGGTCGGCCCTAGGGGGCGCTCCAAGGAGGGGGGAGTCCTCCTCCTAGTGGGAGTAGGACTCCCTTTCCTAGTCCCACTAGGAAGGAGGAAGGGGGAAGGAAAGAGAGGGAGAGGGAGAGGGAAAGCGGGGCCCGCGCCCCCTCCCCTAGTCCAATTCGGACTCCTCAAGGGGGGGGGGCGCCACCTCCTGGGCTGCGGCCCTCTCTCTCCCCTCAGGCCCACCAAGGCCCATTACTTCTCCCGGGAGGTTCCGGTAACCCTCCGGCACTCTGGTTTTCTTCGAAATCACCTGAAACACTTCCGGTGTCCGAAAATAGTCGTCCAATATATCAATCTTTATGTCTCGACCATTTCGAGACTCCTCGTCATGTCCGTGATCACATCCAGAACTCCAAACAAACTTTGGTACATCAAAACTTATAAACTCATAATAAAACTATCATCGTAACGTTAAGCGTGCGGACCCTACGGGTTCGAGAACTATGTAGACATGACCTAGAACTGTTTCCGGTCAATAACCAATAGTGGAACCTGGATGTTCATATTGGATCCTACATATTCTACGAGGATCTTTATCGGTCAAACCGCATAACAACATACGTTGTTCCCTTTGTCATCGGTATGTTACTTGCCCGAGATTCGATCGTCGGTATCCAATACCTAGTTCAATCTTGTTACCGGGAAGTCTATTTACTCGTTCCGTAATACATAATTCTGTAACTAACTCATTAGTTACAATGCTTGCAAGGCTTAAGTGATGTGTATTACCGAGAGGGCCCAGAGATACCTCTCCGACAATCGGAGTGACAAAACCTAATCTCGAATTACGCCAACCCAACATGTACCTTTAGAGACACCTGAAAAGTACCTTTATAATCACCCAGTTACGTTGTGACGCTTGGTAGCACACAAGGTGTTCCTCTGGTAAACGGGAGTTGCATAATCTCATAGTTGTAGGAACTTTGTATAAGTCATGAAGAAAGCAACAACAACATACTAAACAATCAAGTGCTAGGCTAACAGAATGGGTCAAGTCAATCACATCATTCTCCTAATGATGTGATCCCGTTAATCAAATGAAAACACATGTCTATGGTTAGGAAACATAACCATCTTTGATTAATGAGCTAGTCAAGTAGAGGCATACTAGTGACATTATGTTTGTCTATGTATTCACACATGTATCATGTTTCCGGATAATACAATTCTAGCATGAATAATAAACATTTATCATGATATGAGGAAATAAATAATAACTTTATTATTGCCTCTAGGGCATATTTCCTTCAGTCTCCCACTTGCACTAGAGTCAATAATCTAGATTACATAGTAATGATTCTAACACCCATGGAGTCTTGGTGCTGATCATGTTTTGCTCGTGGAAGAGGCTTAGTCAACGGGTCTGCAATATTCAGATCCATATGTATCTTGCAAATCTCTATGTCTCCCACCTGGACTCGGTCCCGGATGGAATTGAAGCATCTCTTGATGTGCTTGGTCCTCTTGTGAAATCTGGATTCCTTTGCCAGGGCAATTGCACCAGTATTGTCACAGAAGATCTTCATTGGTCCCAATGCACTAGGTATGACACCTATATCGGAAATGAACTCCTTCATCCAGACTCCTTCATTTGCTGCTTCCGAAGCAGCTATGTACTCTGCTTCACATGTAGATCTCGCTACGACGCTTTGTTTAGAACTGCACCAACTTACAGCTCCACCATTTAATATAAATACGTATCCAGTTTGCGATTTAGAATCGTCCGGATCAGTGTCAAAGCTTGCATCGACGTAACCTTTTACGACAAGCTCTTTGTCACCCCCATAAATGAGAAACATATCCTTAGTCCTTTTCAGGTATTTCAGAATATTCTTGACCGCTATCCAGTGATCCACTCCTGGATTACTTTGATACCTCCCTGCTAAACTAATAGCAAGGCACACATCAGGTCTGGTGCACAGCATTGCATACCTGATAGAGCCTATGGCTGAAGCATAGGGAACTCCTTTCATTTTCTCTCTATCTTCTGCAGTGGTCGGGCATTGAGTCTGACTCAATTTTATACCTTGTAATACAGGCAAGAACCCTTTCTTTGCCTGATCCATATTGAACTTTTTCAAAACTTTATCAAGGTATGTGCATTGTGAAAGTCCAATCAAGCGTCTTGATCTATCTCTATAGATCTTGATGCCCAATATGTAAGCAGCTTCACCGAGGTCTTTCATCGAAAAACTTTTATTCAAGTTCCTTTTATGCTATCCAGAAATTCTATATCATTTCCAATCAACAATATGTCATCCACATATAATATTAGAAATGCTACAGAGCTCCCACTCACTTTCTTGTAAATACAGGCTTCTCCAAAAGTCTGTATAAAACCATATGCTTTGATCACACTATCAAAGCGTTTATTCCAACTCCGAGAGGCTTGCACCAGACCATAGATTGATCGCTGGAGCTTGCACACTTTGTTAGCACCTTTTGGATCAACAAAACCTTCTGGTTGCATCATATACAACTCTTCTTCCAGAAATCCATTCAAGAATGCAGTTTTGACATCCATTTGCCAAATTTCATAATCATAAAATGCGGCAGTTGCTAACATGATTCAGACAGACTTAAGCATCGCTACGGGTGAGAAAGTCTCATCGTAGTCAACCCCTTGAACTTGTCGAAAACCTTTTGCAACAAGTCGAGCTTTATAGACAATTACATTACCATCAGCGTCAGTCTTCTTCTTAAAGATCCATTTGTTCTCAACGGCTTGCCGATCATCGGGCAAGTCAACCAAAGTCCATACTTTGTTTTCATACATGGATCCCATCTGAGATTTCATGGCCTCTAGCCATTTTGCAGAATCTGGGCTCATCATCGCTTCCTCATAGTTCATAGGTTCATCATGGTCAAGTAACATGACTTCCAGAATAGGATTACCGTACCACTCTGGTGCGGATCTTACTCTGGTAGACCTACGAGGTTCAGTAGAAACTTGATCTGAAGTTTCATGATCAATATCATTAGCTTCCTCACTAATTGGTGTAGGTGTCACAGAAACCGATTTCTGTGATGAACTATTTTCCAATAAGGGAGCAGGTACAGTTACCTCATCAATTTCTACTTTCCTCCCACTCACTTCTTTCGAGAGAAATTCCTTCTCTAGAAAGGATCCATTCTTAGCAACGAATATCTTGCCTTCGGATCTGTGATAGAAGGTGTACCCAACTGTCTCCTTTGGGTATCCTATGAAGACACATTTCTCCGATTTAGGTTCGAGCTTATCTGGTTGAAGTTTCTTCACATAAGCATCGCAGCCCCAAACTTTAAGAAACAACAACTTTGGTTTCTTTCCAAACCACAGTTCATAAGGCGTCGTCTCAATGGATTTTGATGGTGCCCTATTCAACGTGAATGCGGCCGTCTCTAAAGCATAACCCCAGAATGATAGAGGTAAATCAGTAGGAGACATCATAGATCGCACCATATCTAGTAAAGTACGATTACGACGTTCGGACACACCATTTCTTTGTGGTGTTCCAGGTGGCATGAGTTGCAAAACTATTCCGCATTGTTTCAAATGTAAACCAAACTCGTGACTCAAATATTCTCCTCCACGATCAGATCGTAGAAACTTTATTTTCTTGTTACGATGATTTTCCACTTCACTCTGAAATTCTTTGAACTTTTCAAATGTTTTAGACTTGTGTTTCATTAAGTAGATATACCCATATCTGCTTAAATCATCTGTGAAGGTGAGAAAATAACGATATCTGCTACGAGCTTCAATATTCATCGGACCACATACATCTGTATGTATGATTTCCAACAAATATGTTGCTCTCTCCATAGTACCGGAGAACGATGTTTTAGTCATCTTTCCCATGAGGCACGGTTCGCAAGTACCAAGTGATTCATAATCAAGTGATTCCAAAAGTCCATTAGTATGGAGTTTCTTCATGCGCTTTATACCGATATGACCTAAACGGCAGTGCCACAAATGAGTTGCACTATCATTATCAACTCTGCATCTTTTGGCTTCGACATTATGAATATGTGTATCACTACTATCGAGATTCAATAAAAATAGACCACTCTTCAAGGGTGCATGACCATAAAAGATATTACTCATATAAATAGAACAACCATTATTCTCTGATTTAAATGAATAACCGTCTCGCACCAAATAACAATTATTCAGGTCTAAAACTAATCCCGAAGGTAGATGTAGAGGTAGCGTGCCGACCGCGATCACATCGACTTTGGAACCGTTTCCCACGCGCATCGTCACCTCGTCCTTGGCCAGTGCTCGCTTATTCCGTAGTCCCTGTTTCGAGTTGCAAATATTAGCAACAGAACCAGTATCAAATACCCAGGTGCTACTGCGAGCTCTAGTAAGGTACACATCAATAACATGTATATCACATATACCTTTGTTCACCTTGCCATCCTTCTTATCCGCCAAATACTTGGGGCAGTTCCGCTTCCAGTGTCCAGTCTGCTTGCAGTAGAAGCACTCATTTTCAGGCTTAGGTCCAGACTTGGGTTTCTTCTCTTGAGCAGCAACTTGCTTGCTGTTCTTCTTGAAGTTCCCCTTCTTCTTCCCTTTGCCCTTTTTCTTCAAACTAGTGGTCTGGTTGACCATCAACACTTGATGCTCCTTCTTGATTTCTACCTCCGCAGCTTTTAGCATTGCGAAGAGCTCGGGAATTGTCTTGTTCATCCCTTGCATATTATAGTTCATCACGAAGCTCTTGTAGCTTGGTGGTAGTGATTGGAGAATTCTGACAATGATGCTATCATCTGGACGATTAACTCCCAGTTGAATTAAGTGATTATTATACCCAGACAATTTGAGTATATGCTCACTGACAGAACTTTTCTCCTCCATCTTGCAGCTGTAGAACTTATTGGAGACTTCATATCTCTCAATCCGGGCATTTGCTTGAAATATTAACTTCAACTCCTGGAACATCTCATATGCTCCATGACGTTCAAAACGTCGTTGAAGACCCGGTTCTAAGCTGTAAAGCATGGCACATTGAACTATCGAGTAGTCATCAGCTTTGCTCTGCCAGACGTTCTTAACATCATCAGTTGCATCAGCAGCAGGCCTGGCACCCAGCGGTGCTTTCAGGACGTAATTCTTCTGTGCAGCAATGAGGATAATCCTCAGGTTACGGACCCAGTCCGTGTAATTGCTACCATCATCTTTCAACTTTGCTTTCTCAAGGAACGCATTAAAATTCAACGAAACAACATCACGAGCCATCTATCTACAACAAACATAGACAAGCAAAATACTATCAGGTACTAAGTTCATGATAAATTTAAGTTCAATTAATCATATTACTTTAGAACTCCCACTTAGACAGACATCTCTCGAGTCATCTAAGTGATCACGTGATCCAAATCAACTAAACCATAACCGATCATCACATGAGACGGAGTAGTTTTCAATGGTGAACATCATATGTTGATCATATCTACTATATGATTCACGCTCGACCTTTCGGTCTCCGTGTTCCGAGGCCATATCTGCATATGCTAGGCTCATCAAGTTTAACTTGAGTATTCTGCGTGTGCAAAACTGGCTTGCACCCGTTGTAGATGGACATAGAGCTTATCACACCCGATCATCACGTGGTGTCTGGGCACGACGAACTTTGGCAACGGTGCATACTCAAGGAGAACACTTCTTGATAATTTTTAGTGAGAGATCATCTTAAAATTCTATTGTCAATCAAAGCAAGATAAGATGCATAAAGGATAAACATCACATGCAATCTATATAAGTGATATGATATGGCCATCATCATCTTGTGCTTGTGATCTCCATCTCCGAAGCACCGTCGTGATCACCATCGTCACCGGCGCGACACCTTGATCTCCTTCGTAGCATCGTTGTCGTTACACCATCTATTGCTTCTACGACTATCGCTACCGCTTAGTGATAAAGTAAAGCAATTACAGGGCGTTTGCATTTCATACAATAAAGCGACAACCATATGGCTCCTGCCAGTTGCCGATAACTTCGGTTACAAAACATGATCATCTCATACAATAAAATATAGCATCACGTCTTGACCATATCACATCACAACATGCCCTGCAAAAACAAGTTAGACGTCCTCTACTTTGTTGTTGCAAATTTTACGTGGCTGCTACGGGCTGAGCAAGAACCGTTCTTACCTACGCATCAAAACCACAACGATAGTTCGTCAAGTTAGTGATGTTTTAACCTTCGCAAGGACCGGGCGTAGCCACACTCGGTTCAACTAAAGTTGGAGAAACAGACACCCGCTAGTCACCTGTGTGCAAAGCACGGCGGTAAAACCAGTCTCGCGTAAGCGTACGTGTAATGTCAGTCCGGGCCGCTTCATCCAACAATACCGCTGAACCAAAGTATGACATGCTGGTAAGCAGTATGACTTGTATCGCCCACAACTCACTTGTGTTCTACTCGTGCATATAACATCAACGCATAAAACCTAGGCTCGGATGCCACTGTTGGGTAACGCAGTAATTTCAAAAAATTTCCTACGTACACGCAAGATCATGGTGATGGCATAGCAACGAGAGGGGAGAGTGTTGTCCACGTACCCTCGTAGACCGTAAGCGGAAGCGTTATGACAACGCGGTTGATATAGTCGTACGTCTTCACGATCCGATCGATCCAAGTACCGAACGTACGGCACCTCCGAGTTCAGCACACGTTCAGCTCGATGACGATCCCCGGACTCCGATCCAGCAAAGTGTCGGGGATGAGTTTTGTCAGCACGACGGCGTGGTGACGATGATGATGCTCTATCGGTGTAGGGCTTTGCCTAAACTCTGCAACGATATGACCGAGGTGGAATATGGTGGAGGGGGGCACCGCACACGGCTAAGGAACGATCCGTAGATAAACTTGTGTGTCCTAGGGTGCCCCCTGCCCCCGTATATAAAGGAGAAAGGGGGAGGCCGGCCGGCCCTAGGGGGCGCGCCAAGGAGGGGGGAGTCCTCCTCCTAGTGGGAGTAGGACTCCCCTTTCCTAGTCCCACTAGGAAGGAGGAAGGGGGAAGGAAAGAGAGGGAGAGGAAGAGGGAAAGGGGGAGCCGCGCCCCCTCCCCTAGTCCAATTCGGACTGCTCAAGGGGGGGAGGGGCACCTCCTGGGCTGCTGCCCTCTCTCTCCCCTCAGGCCCACCAAGGCCCATTACTTCTCCCGGGGGGTTCCGGTAACCCTCCGACACTCGGGTTTTCTTCGAAATCACCCGGAACACTTCCGATGTCCGAAAATAGTCGTCCAATATATCAATCTTTATGTCTCGACCATTTCGAGACTCCTCGTCATGTCCATGATCACATCCAGGACTCCGAACAAACTTCGGTACATCAAAACTTATAAACTCATAATAAAACTATCATCGTAACGTTAAACGTGCGGACCCTACGGGTTCGAGAACTATGTAGACATGACCTAGAACTATTTCCGGTCAATAACCAATAGTGGAACCTGGATGTTCATATTGGCTCCTACATATTCTATGAGGATCTTTATCGGTCAAACCGCATAACAACATATGTTGTTCCCTTTGTCATCGGTATGTTACTTGCCCGAGATTCGATCGTCGGTATCCAATACCTAGTTCAATCCTGTTACCGACAAGTCTCTTTACTCGTTCCGTAATACATCATTCCGTAACTAACTCATTAGTTACAATGCTTGCAAGGTTTAAGTGATGTGTATTACCGAGAGGGCCTAGAGATACCTCTCCGACAATCGAAGTGACAAAACCTAATCTCGAATTACGCCAACCCAACATGTACCTTTAGAGACACCTGAAGAGTACCTTTATAATCACCCAGTTACGTTGTGACGTTTGGTAGCAGACAAGGTGTTCCTCTGGTAAATGGGAGTTGCATAATCTCATAGTTGTAGGAACTTTGTATAAGTCATGAAGAAAGCAATAGCAACATACTAAACGATCAAGTGCTAGGCTAACAGAATGGGTCAAGTCAATCACATCATTCTCCTAATGATGTGATCCCGTTAATCAAATGACAACACATGTCTATGGTTAGGAAACATAACCATCTTTGATTAATGAGCTAGTCAAGTAGAGGCATACTAGTGACATTATGTTTGTCTATGTATTCACACATGTATTATGTTTCCGGATAATACAATTCTAGCATGAATAATAAACATTTATCATGATATGAGGAAATAAATAATAACTTTATTATTGCCTCTAGGGCATATTTCCTTCAATTATGTACTAATATTTAGATCACAATTATCATCCTGTACATTCTCACGAAAGCAATAATGGTCTCACACATCAAGACATCCGAATACTCATTGGAAAAATCATCCCATGTTCCAAAAAAGGAAATCAATAGTTCAACCTTATTGGAAATAAAAACTACAGGCTAATCTTGACTTGCAGGAAAGAAATTCAGGAAGGTAAATATACAAAGTGCACGTCAATCTCCCCCAAGCTTACAATCAAGCAGGGAGATCCATGCACTTAGTGTTTAATGCTCACTCCTAGGTATCCTTGGAGGTGGTGAAGATGTTCTTGAAGCGCTCCCTCATCTCCTCAATCACAGCCTACTGGTGATCTACAACCTAGGTTAAAAACTCAAGCTGTGTAGTATTTTGATTAATGGTGTCAGCCATGAGACTGATCTGATGGAAGATACCATGGACCCTTGCCTCAAGGTCTTTGGTCATCATCCAATAAGAGTTAATACCCTCTCCAATAGTGTTCACATGAGCTTTAGAGACTTGCTACAAATCCTTGATATTTTCCTTTATCTCCTCCGGGTAGGTGGTTCCTTTCCCCACTCCTTCTGGGGAGCCCAAGAGGAAATAATGGAATAGATCCTTGGATGTTGAACTGATAAGAGTTTGGAGGATACTCATCTAGAGTGGATTTATCATCTCCTTCTTGTGCAAACTCTCCCTCCTTGATCTCCAACATCTTCACCTTGTTGCCGACCTCCTCCTCCGGGCAAGTTCATCCTTAAGGATCAACTTCCTCAAGTCCTCCCATCAAGCAGACATCACTTCATCAAGGTTGGGGAAAGGGATGATGCGGTTGGTGGTTGATGAAGACTTGTTGTTCATCGCGATGCCCGTGCTCATCATCTGCAACTAAAGATTTTTGGAGGAGGTGGCAAGAAAAAGAGACTTGAGATTAGATTGGTTTGGGGCTAAGGGACGTGCCTCTCAGCCCTTTATAAAGGTTTAGCACCCTAGTAATCTCCAGATTAGGCATAATGAGTTAGTTAGAAATAGATTAAAACAAAATCAAGAAAGAATCACGGTAACAGACCAGTCGATGGCCTTCCATATGAGCGGGAGCGCCCGCATGGCCGGGCGTATAGCTTGCTATTGAGTCATTTCTCTGTTTTTTTATTAACCTTCTACTATGGTGGTCCATGTGACCGATCATACGATCCACATTGGTTGTATGATACATCATCGTTCATTTTTTCACCTAACCCTTCCTCGAAGAAAAGCCATGCGCTTGCATGAAACATCGTCAATCTCTATGTAATCATCGCCATTTCTATTTATTTCGACCGACCATACGACCAACTCCATCATATGATTCCCCGTCCTTGCCTCTGTTGGTCTCTTCATCAACTTCTTAGAAGTTTTTCTCCCTGGAAAGTTAGTCACGGAAACCTCCAACTATGGACGAAAACTTCAATGAGTAAGTCATGAGATTAAACATGTCTAACTCATAAAAAATAAATTCTAAGCCAGTATTTACATCTATGTTATAAGAATACTTTTTGCATACCTTTTGTTTTCTCCTAAGATATTCGGCTTCCTCGATCGTGATAAAACTTACTTCTTCTACTTCTCGTTCTTTTTTTGTTCATCAGTGAGGTATAGTTTAAAACATTGTCCATCCACGATCCAAGGTCCGTCTCTTCCCCCTTTTAGTCGAACAACTCCAGAATTGTAGACTTCTTCAATCTCATAAGGACCTTCCCAGTGAGAGATGAGTTTCCTTCGAAACAACTTGGGACGAGAGTAAATAGGAGGACTTTGTCCCCCGTCGTAAATGTTTGTTTCAAGATCTTGCGATCATGCCACATCTTAACCTTCTCCTTAAACAATCGGGCACTATCGTAAGCACTGTCCAGAAGCTCCCCTAAAGCATATATATCCAGTAGTATTTTTGTCTCCTGCTTCCTTAAGACTAAAATTTATATTTTTGTTTACCCAATAAGCCTTATGTTATAGTTCCAAGGGTAGATGACATGCCTTACCATAAACCATCTTGTATGGTGACATACCCATGGTTTTTTTAAGCGGTGCGATAGGCGCAAAGTGTCACGCTTAGCTTCCCTGCCCAGTCTTTTTTGAATGTTTGCGCCGTCTTCTGTAATATTCTCTTTATCTCTCGATTTGAGAGTTCAACTTGACCACTTGTTTGAGGATGACAGGGAGAATCTATTCAATGAGTTACTTCGTACTTATGAAGTATTCTCCCAAAAATTCCCTGTATAAAATATGATCTACCGTCAGTAATAAGAACTTTAGGGATTCCGGACTTGAGAAGGATGATGTCCTTTATCATATTCAATGAGGTAGTTGCATCTGCACGATGAGTAGGAATTGCTTCAACTCATTTGGTACATAATCTACAGCCATAAGAATGTGAGTATGCCCATTGGAAATAGGGCAAGGTCCCAAATAGTCTAGGCCCCAAACATCAAAAGGTTCACAAACCAAACTAAAATTCATAGGCATTTCTTGTCTCCTACCTATATTACCTATGCGTTGACATGCATCACAACTTTTAACAAACCTGTGCGCATCTCTGAAGAGTGTAGGCCAGTAGAATCCTGATTGAAGTATCTTGGCAGTGGTTCGGTTGCCTACGTGCTATCCTGCATACAGGCTACTATGACATTGATACGTCTCCATCGTATCTATAATTTTTGATTGTTTCATGCCAATATTATACAACTTTCACATAATTTCGGCAACATTTTTATATGATTTATTGGACTAACCTGTTGATCCAGTGCCCAGTGCCAGTTCCTATTTGTTGCATGCTTTTTGTTTCGCAGAATACCCATATCAAACAAAGTCCAAATGTGATAAAAATTTACAAAGAATTATTTTGGAATATATGTGATTTTTGGGACTTGGAATCAACGCAAACAAGGGCCCACAACCCCCACAAGACACTAGGGCACGCCCAGGGGCCAGGCGCGCCCAAGTGGGTTGTGCTCACCTCGTACGTCGGCTAGATCTCTACTTTGGGCGCAAGGAAGCTTATATCCGGGAAAAAATCGTGTTAAAATATCACACAATCGGAGTTACGGATCTCCGGGAATATAAGAAACAATTTTCGTCCAGAAAACGGGAACGCGAAACAGAAGGGGATAGAGAGACAAATCCAATCTCGAAGGGGCTCCCGCCCCTCCACCGTCATGGAGGCCATGGACCAGAGGGGGAACTCTCCTCCCATCTAAGGGGGGGGGGGCAAGGAAGAAGAAGAAGGAGGGGACTCTCTCCCCTCTCTCCCGGTGGCACCGGAACACCGTCGGGGCAAGGATCATGACAGCGATCTACATCAACAATCTTGCTACCATCAACACCAACTCTCTCCCCCTCTATGCAGTGGTGTAACTCCTCTTCTCCCCGCTGTAATCTCTACTTAAACATGGTGCTCAACTCCATATATTATTTCCCAATGATATTTGGCTATCCTATGATGTTTGAGTAGATCCGTTTTGTCCTATGGGTTAATCGTGATCTTGGTTGGTATGAGCGTATATTTTATTTATGGTGCTGTCCTACGGTGCCCTCCGTCTCGCGCAAACGGAGGGGTCACCGCTGTAGGCTGTTGCAATATGTTCATGATTCGCTTATGGTGGGTGGCGTGAGTGACAGAAGCACATACCCGAGTAAGTGGGTTGTTGCGTATGGGAGTAAAGAGGACTTGGTACTTAATGCTATGGTTGGGTTTCACAACCTTAATGATCTTTAGTAGTTGTGGATGCTTGCTAGAGTTCCAATCATAAGTGCGTATGATCCAAGTAGAGAAAGTATGTTAGCTCATGCCTCTCCCTCATATAAAATTGCATGAATGATTACTGGTCTAGTTATCGATTACCTAGGGACAAATGACTTTCTTGTTGACAAAAGCTATCCACTTTTATTACCTTGCAATTTATTCATAGTTTTATTCTCGCAAAGTACTCATAGTTTTATTCTTGCGAAATAATTCATACTTGTTCTAGGTAAAGCAAACGTCAAGTGTGTGTAGATTTGTATCGGTGGTCGATAGAACTTGAGGGAATATTTGTTCTACCTTTAGCTCCTTGTTGGATTCGACACTCTTATTATCGAAGAAGGCTAAAAACGATCCCCTATACTTGTGGGTTATCAAGACCTTTTTCTGGCGCCGTTGCCGGGGAGCAATGGCGTGGGGTGAATATTCTCGTGTGTGCTTGTTTGCTTTATCACAAAGTAGTTTTTATTTTGTGCTCTTGTTTTCTATCTTTAGTTATGGGTAGGAAACGCAAAATACCAAAAAAAAGTTGTACTTACTAAACCAATGGTTGAAGAACCACCCAAAATCTATCATACTACTGAAGCTTTCTACTTGGATCATCTTTGATGCATTTGTGCTAGTGCTGAAAACCCAACTAGCTTAGTTGAGTGAAAATCATCAAACGAGCATGCTTATTTTGTGCGACACCGTTTATCTCAAAAAGGGAAACTTCTATGGCATCATATTAATAGTTTGTATTGCTATGCTTTGAATTTATGCGAAATACATGATTTTACTTGTTGTTCTGAAGATCCTAAAAATCACCTTCCCTTCCAATGTGAGTTTAAGGATAATGGAATTTTATCTTCTTATGCCAAGGGAGTTTATAATTACTATGATATTGGATAAATTGAAGAATTCGTTGCTTTTAAGGGTGCTTATGAAATTGCTTCTTTGATTGAAAAGTATGATGCTACTCTTTACAAATCTGAAAATTTTGCCATACTTAAATATAGCTATGAAAATTATTCTTCTAGTGCTTATATTAAACCATATATTGAGGACTTCTCCGCTGTCCAAGAAGAGACTAACATTTTGCAAGAGTCTATGGAAGAAGGAATTGATGAAACTGTGAGCTCATTGGATGAAAAAGATGACGAGGAGAGCGAAGAACAAAAGGAGGAAGAGTGGCTTAGCTACCCATGCCACCTTCTAATGAGAGTAACACTATAAAAAAAGACACATTCGTGACATTTTGGGCCAAACAATTTTTTTCTGTCATACTTATGACACTTCTATGGCGATAATTGTGACAAAATCCGGTATCATCATAGTGTTGGGGAACGTAGCAGAAATTCAAAATTTTCCTACGTGTCACCAAGATCTATCTATGGAGAAACCAGAAACGAGGGGAAGGAGAGTGCATCTACATACCCTTGTAGATCGCTAAGCGGAAGCGTTCAAGAGAATGGTGTTAAAGGAGTCGTACTCGTCGTGATCCAAATCACCGGAGATCCTAGTGCCGAGCGGACGGCACCTCCACGTTCAACACACGTACAGCCCGGTGACGTCTCCCATGCCTTGATCCAGCAAGGAGAGAGGGAGAGGTTGAGGAAGACTCCATCCAGCAGCAGCACAACGACGTGGTGGTGATGGAGGAGCGCGGCAATCCTGCAGGGCTTCGCCAAGCACCACGGGAGAGGAGAAGGGAGAGAGGTAGGGTTGCGCCAGGGAGCCCCAAAACCCTCAAGTATATATAGGGAGAGAGGGGGGGGGGGCTGCGCCCCCACCTAGGGTTCCACCCCCAGGGGCGGCGGCCAGCCCAAACCCATCTAGGGTGCGGCCAAAGGGGGGGAAGAGGGGAAACTTGCCCCCCAAGTTAGGTGGGTGCGCCCCCTTCCCCAAACCCTAGGCGCCTTGGGCCCTTGTGTGTGGGGGGGTGGGGGGGCGCACCAGCCCACCTGGGGCTGGTCCCCTCCCACACTTGGACCATGCAGCCCTCCGGGGATGGTGGCCCCACTTGGTGGACCCCCGGGACACTCCCGGTGGTCCCGGTACGTTACCAATAAAACCCAAAACTTTTCTGGTGACCAAAACATGACTTCCCATATATAAATCTTTACCTCCGGACCATTCCGTAACTCCTTGTGACGTCCGGGATCTCATCCGGGACTCCGAACAACATTCGGTAACCACATACAAACCTCCTTTATAACCCTAGCATCATCGAACCTTAAGTGTGTAGACCCTACGGGTTCGGGAGACATGTAGACATGACCAAGACGTTCTCTGGTCAATAACCAACAGCGGGATCTGGATACCCATGTTGGCTCCCACATGTTCCACGATGATCTCATCGGATGAACCACGATGTCAAGGACTCAATCAATCCCGTATACAATTCCCTTTGTCTAGCGGTATTGTACTTGCCCGAGATTCGATCGTCGGTATGTCGATACCTTGTTCAATCTCGTTACCGACAAGTCTCTTTACTCGTTCCGTAACACATCATCCCGCGATCAACTCTTTGATCACATTGTGCACATTATGATGATGTCCTACCGAGTGGGCCCAGAGATACCTCTCCGTCACACGGAGTGACAAATCCCAGTCTCGATTCGTGCCAACCCAACAGACACTTTCAGAGATACCTGTAGTGCACCTTTATAGCCACCCAGTTACGTTGTGACGTTTGGTACACCCAAAGCATTCCTACGGTATCCGGGAGTTGCACAATCTCATGGTCTAAGGAAATGATACTTGACATTAGAAAAGCTTTAGCATACGAACTACGATCTTTGTGCTAGGCTTAGGATTGGGTCTTGTCCATCACATCATTCTCCTAATGATGTGATCCCGTTATCAACGACATCCAATGTCCATGGTCAGGAAACTGTAACCATCTATTGATTAACGAGCTATTCAACTAGAGGCTTACTAGGGACATGGTGTTGTCTATGTATCCACACATGTATCTGAGTTTCCTATCAATACAATTATAGCATGGATAATAAACGATTATCATGAACAAGGAAATATAATAATAACTTATTTATTATTGCCTCTAGGGCATATTTCCAACATATAGATGTGGTGGGCTCCTACTTCTATGACAAAATATCATGACAGAAAATGGGCTTTTCGTCCTGGGCGGGCCGGAGACGCAGCTGCATGACATTCTTTGGGCCGTCCATGACGGAAAAAACCGTGGTAGAAGCGAGGGCAAGGAAAATTTCGGGGAGTTCTCGGTTACGGTGGGTGGTCAGGGGCCGAGCGATGTGCGTTTCTCTCGTAAACATACGCGCGTGTGTGCGAGGCGTTGGGCTCTAACTGAACCCGAGCGAGGAGTCGCCTAACTGAATCCGAGCGATTGAACTGCAGGCTACGCATTACTGAACCCAAGCGATCGAGCGATTCCTTCGCTACTACTGCTAACTGAAGCCGATCGATGCTGCGTCTAGATGAACAGTGAGTGTTGCAGGGGGTTTGGATGAACAGTGAGCGTTGCAGGGGGGGAGGGTGTTTGGATGAACAGTGAGTGGTCGGGGTGGATGAACAGGACCCCGTGGCGTTGCCTCTGGATGAACAGGACCCCGATCGATCGAGCCGGTTGGGGCTGGATGAACAGGACCCCGTGGAGGGCTGGATGAACAGGACGACCCCGTGGAGGGCTGGATGAACAGTAGACAGTGGAGGGGTGGATGAACAGTAGCCCGTGGAGGGGTGGTTGAACAAGAGCCCGTGGAGAGGGGTGGTTGAATAGTAGCTGGTGGAGTAGCGCACGGTGGAGGCTGGATGAACAGGAGCCCGTGGAGGATGGAGGAGGTCGACGGTGGATGAACAGTAGTCCATGAATGCTGTAGGTGGTCGACGGTGGAGATGAACAGTATCCCGTGGAGTCCCGTTTTGCGGTACGCCACACCCCTCCCAATGAACAGGACCCCCGTTTCGACCGTAGAGCTCCAACACAAGTCTGTTTCGTCCGTTTTGCGGTACGTGATACGTCTCCATCGTATCTATAATTTTTGATTGTTCCATGCCAATATTCTACAACTTTCATATACTTTTGGCAACTTTTTATACTATTTTTTGGGACTAACATATTGATCCAGTGCCGAGTGCTAGTTCCTGTCTGTTGCATGTTTTCTGTTTCATAGAAAACCCATATCAAACGGAGTCCAAACGGGATAAAAACGGACGGAGATTTTTTTTGGAATATTGGTGATTTTTGGGACGTAAAATCAACGTGAGACGGTGCCCGAGGGGGCCAGGAGATAGGGGCGTGCCCCAGGGAGGCAGGCGCGCCATGGACTCTCCTGGGCCCCCCGTAAGGCGGTTGACGCCCTTCTTTTTCCGCAAGAAAGCTAATTTTATGTGAAACATCTGGGAGAAAGATTCACCCCAATCGGAGTTACGGATCTCCGGCTATAAAAGAAACGGTGAAGGGGTAGAATCCGAGGACGCAGAAACAGAGAGATAGATCCAATCTCGGAGGGTCTCTCGCCCCTCCCACGCCATGGGAGCCAAGTACCAGAGGGGAAACCCTTATCCCATCTAGGGAGAAGGTCAAGGAATAAGAATAAGAAGAAGGGGGGCTCTCTCCTCCTTGCTTCTAGTGACGCCGGAACGCTGCCGGGGGTCATCATCATCACCGCGATCTTCGCCAACACCTCCATCATCTTCACCAACATCTCCATCACCTTACCCCATCTATATTCAGCGGTCCACTCTCCCGCAACCCGCTATACCCTCTACTTGAACATGGTGCTTTATGCTTCATATTATTTTCCAATGATGTGTTGCCATCCTATGATGTCTGAGTAGATTTTCGTTGTCCTATCGGTGATTGATGAATTTCTATGATTGGTTTGAGTTGCATGTTTTATTATTGGTGCTGTCCTATGGTGCCCTCCGTGTCGCGCAAGCGTGAGGGATTCGTGCTGTAGGGTTTGCAATATGTTTATGATTTGCTTATGGTGGGTGGCGTGAGTGACAGAAGCACAGACCCGAGTAAGTAGGTTGTTTGCGTATGGGATAAAGGGGACTTGATACTTTAATGCTATGGTTGGGTTTTACCTTAATGGATCTTTAGTACTTGCGGATGCTTGCTAGAGTTCCAATCATAAGTGCATATGATCCAAGAAGAGAAAGTATGTTAGCTTATGCCTCTCCCTCAAATAGAATTGCAATAGTGATTATTGGTCTAGTAACATAGTCAATTGCTTAGGGAGAATTCCACAACTCCTACCACCACTTTTCCACACTCGCTATATTTACTTTATTGCATCTTTATGTAAACAGCCCCTAGTTTATATTTACGCGTTCTTTATTATCCTGCAAATCTATCCTATCGCACCTACAACGTACTTCTAGTTTCATACTTGTTGTAGGTAAAGTGAACGTCAAGCGTGCGTAGAGTCGTATCAGTGGCCGATAGGACTTGAGAGAGTATTTGTTCTACCTTTAGCTCCTCGTTGGGTTCGACACTCTTACTTATCGAAAGAGGCTACAACTATCCCGTATACTTGCGGTTTATCAAGACCTTTTTCTGGCGCCGTTGCCGGGGAGTCACAGCGTGGGGTGAATATTCCCGTGTGTGCTTGTTTTCTTTATCACTAAGTATTTTTTATTTGCTGTTCTTAGTTGTTCTCTATCTTTAGTTATGGATATGGAACACAAAATATCAAAAAAATTAGGTGTACTTGCTACTCATGGAGATGGGGTAACTCCTAAAACCCTCGATTCTCATTATGCAAGAGATATTATATAATACTTTGATAATCCTGATAAAACCCCATTCAACTTTATAATGGGAGACACGTTGGAATAACGTGAATACTTTAGGGATTATCGCTCGACACAAAAAAGGAAACTATTATGGGATCAATTTATTATGTTGCGTTGGTATGCCTGGGCTCTATGCTTGAGATATGATATTACTTGTTGCTCAGGATGAAGGCTCCACACCTTCCCTTTTTATGCAAATTTAATGATAATGAAACCTTAGCTTCTTATGCTAATGGTATATATGATTACTATGACGTGGAACAAATAGAAGAATTTGTTGCTTTTAAGGCTGCTTATGAAATTGAATCTTTGTTTGAAAAGTATGAAGCTTTAGATGATGATGTTTATAGGCCTGAAAATCTTGCTATACTTAGATATTGCTATGAAAATTATGAATACAATTACTATACTAATACATTTATTGAGAAAGTCTCCGCTGTCCAAGAAGAGACTAATATTTTGCAGGAAGCTATGGAAGAAGAAATTGATGAAACAGTGAGCTCATTGGATGAAAAAGATGATGAGGAGAGCAAAGAACAAAAGGAGAAAGAGCGGATTAGCTACCCGTGCCCACCTTCTAATGAGAGTAACCCTCTAACTCATACATTATTTAATTCCCCTTCGTGCTTACCGAAGGATGATTGCTATGATGATTGCTATAATCCCTTGAATTTGTTTGAAATATCCCTTTTTGATGATGCTTGCTATGCTTAGGGCCAAGATGCCAATATGAATTATGCTTATGGAGTTGAAATTGCTATAGTTCCTTATGTTAAACATGAAATTGTTGCTATTGCACCCACGCATGATAGTCCTATTATCTTTTTGAATTATCCAACCTACACTATGTCGGAGAAGTTTGTGCTTATTAAGGATTATATTGATGGGTTGCCTTTTACCGTTGCACATGATAATTTTGATGAATGTGATATGAATGTTCTTTCTGCTCCTACTTGCAATTATTATGAGAGAGGAACTTTATCTCCACCTCTCTATGTTTCCAACACGATAGAATTGCAAGAAACTGGTTATACTATGCATTGGCCTTTACTTGGTGTGCATGAATTGTCCTTTTATGACATACGATGCATAGGAAGAGAGTTAGACTTCGTCATTGCTTGATATATGTTACTTTGTGCTCACTACTAAATCACAAATCATTTTTAATTAAAATCGGCTTTGATATACCTTGGGATCCGGGTGGATTCATTACTTGAGCACTAAATGCCTAGCTTAATGGCTTTAAAGAAAGCGCTGCCAGGGACACAACCCGGAAGTTTTAGAGAGTCATTTATTTCTGTTGAGTGCTTGTATATTGTTTGAAAACAAAAAATAAATAAAGAGGGGAACCTAAAAACTTTTCAAAAAGGAAAGTGAAAGTGAGAGAGACAAGCATTGTTGAAGTGGGAGAGCTCCTTGAACTTTGTTCATGCTCACGGAAACTTTGTGAATCTTAATTACAGAAAATTTTCATCAAAAATAATTATCCCCTTGTACACTTCCATTGTATTATGAAAATAATGTGCCAAGGTTTGCCTTTAGGATGTTTACAATGCTTGTTGGTTTGTACTGTGTAGGACAAAAACTTTAGCTGTAGTGCGCGATTTTACATTTCTAATTGGAACGTCAATTGGTTCTGATTTCTTTTGCACTGTCTTTATATACAACTTGTTTATTTTTCCTAGTTTTGGTAGAAGTTTTGGGGTACCAGAAGTATGGTGGATGTTCAGATTGCTACAGACTGTTCTGTTTTTGACAGATTCTGTTTTTGATGCATAGTTTGCTTGTTTTGATGAATCTATCAATTTATATCAGTGGATTTAAGCCATGAAAAAATTATATTACAGTATACACAATGCAAAAACAAAATATGAATTGGTTTGAAACAGTACTTAGAGTGGTGATTTGCTTTATTATACTAACGGATCTTATCGAGTTTTCTGTTGAAGTTTTGTGTGGATGAAGTGTCTAATCGAGGATGTCTCGATATGAGGAAAAGGAAGAGAGGCAAGAGATCAAGCTTGGGGATGCCTGAGGCACCCCAAGTAAATATTCAAGGAGACTCAAGCGTCTAAGCTTGGGGATGCCCCGGAAGGCATCCCCTCTTTCTTCAACAAGTATCGGTATGTTTTCGAATTCGTTTCATTCATGCATTATGTGCAAGTCTTGGAGCGTCTTTTGCATTTAGTTTTCACTTTTCTTTTTTGCACCATGCTGGTATGAGATAGTCCTTGGTTGATTTATAGAATGCTCATTGCACTTCACTTATATCTTTTGAGTATGGCTTTATAGAATGCTTCATGTGCTTCACTTATATCATTTGAAGTCTGGATTGCCTGTTTATCTTCACATAGAAAACCACCATTTGCAGAATGCTCTTTTGCTTCACTTATATTTGTTAGAGCATGGGCATATCTTTTGTTGAAAGAATTAAACTCTCTTGCTTCACTTATATCTTTTTAGAGAGATGACAGGAATTGGTCATTCACATGGTTAGTCATAAAATCCTACATAAACTTGTAGATCGCTGAATATGATATGTTTGATTCCTTGCAATAGTTTTGCGATATAAAGATGGTGATATTAGAGTCATGCTAGTGGGTGGTTGTGGATTGTAGAGACACTTGTGTTGAGGTTTGCAAGTCCCGTAGCATGCACATATGGTAACCGTTGTGTGACAAATTTGAAGCATGGGGGTGTTTCTTTGATTGTCTTCCTTATGAGTGGCGGTCGGGGACGAGCGACGGTCTTTTCCTACCAATCTATCCCCCTAGGGGCATGCGTAGTAGTACTTTGCTTTGAGGGCTAATAAATTCTTGCAATAAGTACATGAGTTCTTTATGACTAATGTGAGTCCATGGATTATACGCACTTTTACCTTTCCATCATTGCTAGCCTCTTCGGTACCGTGCATTGCCCTTTCTCGCCTCGAGAGTTGGTGCAAACTTCGCCGGTGCATCCAAACCCCCTGATATGATACACTCTATCACACATAAGCCTCATTATATCTTCCTCAAAATAGCCACCATACCTACCTATTATGGCATTCCACATCAAAAATTATCTTTTTTATCATTTACCAACTCGAGGACGAGCAGGAATTAAGATTGGGGATGCTGATATGTGTCCGTCGTATCTATAATTTTTGATTGTTCCATGCCAATATTCTACAAATTTCATATACTTTTGGCAACTTTTTATACTATTTTTTGGGACTAACATATTGATCCAGTGCCCATTGCCAGTTCATGTCTGTTGCATGTTTTTTGTTTCGCAGATAACCCATATCAAACGGAGTCCAAACGGGATAAAAACGGACGGATTTTTTTTGGAATATTTGTGATTTTTGGGAAGTAAAATCAACGCGAGACGGTGCCCGAGGGGGTCAGGAGATAGGGGGGCGTGCCCCAGGGAGGCAGGCGCGCCCTGGACTCTCCTGGCCCCGCCGTAAGGCAGTTGACTCCCTTCTTTTGCTGCAAGAAAGCTAATTTTATGAGAAAGATCTGGGCGAAATATTCACCCCAATCGGAGTTACGGATATCCGGATATAAAAGAAACGGTGAAGGGGTAGAATCTGAGGACGCATAAACAGAGAGATAGATCCAATCTCGGAGGGGCTCTCGCCCCTCCCACGCCATGGGAGCCAAGGACCAGAGGGGAAACCCTTCTCCCATCTAGGGAGAAGGTCAGGGAAGAAGAAGAAGAAGAAGAAGGGGGGCTCTCATCCCCTTGCTTCCGGTGGCGTCGGAACGCTGCCGGGGGCCATCATCATCACCGCGATCTTCACCAACACCTCCATCATCTTCACCAACATCTCCATCACCTTCCCCCATCTATATTCAGCGGTCCACTCTCCCGCAACCCGCTGTACCCTCTACTTGAACATGGTGCTTTATGCTTCATATTATTTTCCAATGATGTGTTGCCATCCTATGATGTCTGAGTAGATTTTCGTTGTCCTATCGGTGATTGATGAATTGCTATGATTGGTTTGAGTTGCTTGTTTTACTATTGGTGCTGTCCTATGGTGCCCTCCATGTCGCGCAAGCGTGAGGGATTCCCGCTATAGGGTTTGCAATATGTTTATGATTTTCTTATGGTGGGTGGCGTGAGTGACAGAAGCACAGACCCGAGTAAGTAGGTTGTTTGCATATGGGATAAAGGGGACTTGATACTTTAATGCTATGGTTGGGTTTTACCTTAATGAATCTTTAATACTTGTTCTTGCTAGAGTTCCAATCATAAGTGCATATGATCCAAGAAGAGAAAGTATGTTAGCTTATGCCTCTCCCTCAAATAGAATTGCAATAGTGATTACTGGTCTAGTAACATAGTCAATTGCTTAAGGACAATTCCACAACTCCTACCACCACTTTTCCACACTCGCTATATTTACTTTATTGCATCCTTATCTAAACAACCCCTAGTTTATATTTACGCGTTCTTTATTATCTTGCAAACCTATCCTATCACACCTACAAAGTACTTGTAGTTTCATACTTGTTCTAGGTAAGGTGAATGTCAAGTGTGCGTAGAGTCGTATCAGTGGCCGATAGGACTTGAGAGAGTATTTGTTCTACCTTTAGCTCCTCATTGGGTTCGACACTCTTAATTATTGAAAGAGTCTACAACTATCCCGTATACTTGCGGGTTATCAGTACGCCACACCCCTCCCGATCAATAGGACCCCGTTTCGACCATAGGAGGTCCAACACAAGTCCGTTTCCTCCGTTTTGCGGTATGCCAAACTCCTCCCAATGAACAGGATCCAAGTTTCGAACATGACCGGTCGAACACAAGGCCGTTTCCTCCATTCTACGGTATGCCAGGCCTCATTTCCATCGCCTGTTCCGTCCAAGCCCTCCCGATGAACACGACGACGCATTCTGTTCCATACCAGCCGGTTGGCTCCCCATGAACACGACGACGACGTTTTTTCTCCGTTCCGACCCAGCCATGTACATGAGCCCTGGCCGTATGTATGCGCGAGTAGGCGTTCGAGACCCCGCCTGTATGTACACATACGTGGCCGTATTTTCTTTATTGCACACTGGCCGCTGTACGTACGTGTACATGCTACGTGCGCACCTCTACTATGACACGTGCGCGCCTCTACTACGACACGTGCTCGCCTCTACATCGACCAGTATGTACGTACACGTTCGTGAACAGAATGACAACGCTACATACGCTTCGACCAGGTGGGTCCCGACTGTCAGGCACTTCCTTGCGTGCGAAGATGTAGCTGGTGGGTCCCAGCAGTCAGGGGGTGAATCGTTTTTTTGCCCGGACGCACTTCCTTGCGTGTGAAGGTGTAGCTGGTGGGTCACAACAGTCAGGGGGGAAACGTTTTTTCGCGAAATACAGTGGCCCGTCCGGTGGGTCCCTATTGTCAGGTGGAGGAATAATTATTTTCCGCGTAATAAGGAGGCACTTCCTTGCGGCCGCTGTGGACCCAGCTGTCAGCCTCTCCGCGTACAGTACTCTTTCGATGGAAGTCGTTCCTTGACCACGTTGACCAGCCGCGCGGAGAGCACCAGGGTGGTGGACGACGGCGAGGCCTAGGAAGGGGACGACGCGGAGCCGGGGAAGGCATAGCAGTGGATGCCCACGCGAAGAGGAGTACGAGGGTTCACTGGTTCGGCTGTGGTGTGAGGCTGCCGTTGCCGTAGAATAACAGGGGGTGTGGGTGACTAGAGGGATGGCCTGGCCAGTGGTGGGAGTAGTAGGGGCGGTGAGGCCTCCGCGGCATCACAGCCGGCCAAGGGAGGCAGGAGCACGCGACACGACCGGCGATGGTTTGGGCGGATGGAGCAAGAAGACCAGAGGTTGAAGAAGCACTACGGCCGTTGGATGAACATCGTACGGTAACAAGAGCTAGAATCGTTCATATTGACTAAGGTTACAAAGCCCTCCATCCCCGTCAACTTGGTAGGTCCACAAGTCAGCCTCCCACTATGCTGGGTTCTAGCTGGCAGGGGGAGTATTCATTTTTTTGTGCGTAATAAGGAGGCACTTCCTTGCGTGCGAAGATAGCTGGTGGGTCCAACCTGTCAGCGGAGGGCATGTTTTTTTCATGAAATACAGAGGCCCTTCTGGTGGGTCCCAGGTATTAGGTGGAGGAATCATTATTTTGCGTGTAATAAGGAGGCATTTCCTTGTGTGTGGCCATGGACCCAGCTGTCAGCCCCTCCATGCATAGTCTACTTCTGATGGTGTCGTTCGTTGACCACGTTGACCACGCCGCACCGAGCGCATCCAAGGTGGTGTACGATGGCGAGTCCCCGGATAGCAACGAGCCGGAGATGGGAAGACGCGGGAGTAGAGTCACAGACAGAGAGGTGTACGAGGGTTAACTGGTTCTAGTGCGGTGTGGTTCGGCAGTCGGTGGAGAAGAACATGAGGTGTGGAGGGGTGGAGGGATGGCCTGGCCAACGGTGGAGTAGCGCTTCATAGCGAAGCGTGCTAAGCAGAGCTGCTAGCAGCAGGAGGCGGGAGGTGGTCCCGGCGGCGCTGGAGGAAGAAGACGAGAGATTGAAGATGGATGCTGGTCGTTGGATGTAAATCCAACAGCTAATATGTCAGAATCATTTGTTGACTAAATTGATAACGACTTGCGTTGGCTTCGACCTATTGGCCCACATTTCAGCCTCCAAAAATGTGGCACGTATTCAACCCATTTTTTCAGAATTTACAGTCTTTTTTTGCACGGTAGAATTTACAGTCAATTTGATATTTTTTTTGAATTACAATCCATTAGCTGGGCTAGGTGAACAAATAATGTAGAGTCCATGCGGCCCATTTATTTTATTTCCTAAAAAATTACAGGCCATTTGCACTTTCTCGAAATACACAATTTTGCTGGGCTGATTCTAATTATAATGTTGGGTTGGGCCAGCAATGTTATCAAAAAAATAAAAAGGGGATGAGCATTTTGTTATAAAAATATTTAAATAATAAGTGATATTATTACATTCGTCCTTAAATCTTACCAAGCTTTTGTACACAATCACTACGATTTTCGTGCCAAAACAATCCAGGATTTTATTGTTAAGAAAATATTTTTATAAGTTAATAAGATGTGGGATATTGTTTTCTTACATATGTAAGTATCTGTTAAATATATGATGACAATAAAAATAATATATAATAACATACAAAATAATTTAAATATATATAATATAGTTAGAAGGGAAACATAAGTTGGACCTGGCGTTCCTATTCTTATATAAAAAAGAGAACAGACCTCTGCATTTTCTTCAAAAAAATACATAAATTGGGCTGCTGATATTCAGGAAAAATAAAACCTCGGATGGGAGGTCCATAGGCCGGTCGATACATGACGGCCCTCAAGAAAAATACAAACAGGCCTATGGACCTCCCATCCGAGGTCGTGGGCTGCGCATGTAAAAAATGAAAGCCTAGACGGGGCAGCCCAAAACCCAGCTGATACTTGCTGCCCCAGTGATAATAAATGATACCTGCCAGCTCCCCGGCTTTGTTGTGAATTTATCTCCTATAGTAACTACGTTGAAGCACCTAAAAAATGTAACTATGTTGACAAACCCGTGGGCCCCTAATACGTCTCCAACGTATCTACTTTTCCAAACACTTTTGCCCTTGTTTTGGACTCTAACTTGCATGATTTGAATGAAACTAACCCGGACTGACGCTGTTTTCAGCAGAACTGCCATGATGTTGTTTTATGTGTAGAAAATAAAAGTTCTTGGAATGTCCTAGAAATCCACGGAGGCACTTTTTGGAAATAATAATAATTTTTGGCGAAAGAATCAACACCAGGGGGCCCACAGGTTGTCCACGAGACAAGCCCCCCTAGGGCGCGCCCTCCTATCTCGTGGGCCCCCTGGACCTCCACCGACCTCAACTCCAACTCCATATATTCACGTTCGGGGAGAAAAAAATCAGAGAGAAGTTTCATCACGTTTTACGACACGGAGCCGCCGCCAAGCCCTAATCTCTCTCGGGAGGGCTGATCTGGAGTCCGTTCGGGGCTCCGGGGAGGGGGATTCATCGCCGTCGTCATCATCAACCATCCTCCATCACCAATTTTATGATGCTCACCGCCGAGCGTGAGTAATTCCATCGTAGGCTTGCTGGACGGTGATGGGTTGGATGAGATTTACCATGTAATCAAGTTAGTTTTGTTAGGGTTTGACCCCTAGTATCCACTATGTTTTGAGATTGATGTTGCTATGACTTTGCTATGCTTAATGCTTGTCACTAGGGCCCGAGTGCCATGATTCCAGATCTGAACCTATAATGTTTTCATGAATATATGTGTGTTCTTGATCCTATCTTGCAAGTCTATAGTCACCTATTATGTGTTATGATCCGACAACCCTGAAGTGACAATAATCGGGATACTTCTCGGTGATGACCATAGTTTGAGGAGTTCATGTATTCACTATGTGCTAGTGTTTTGTTCCGGTTCTCTATTAAAAGGAGGCTTTAATATCCCTTAGTTTCTGCTAGGACCCCGCTTCCACGGGAGGGTAGGACAAAAGACGTCATGCAAGTTCTTTTCCATAAGCACGTATGACTATTTACGGAATACATGCCTACATTACATTGATGAATTGGAGCTAGTTCTATATCACCCTATGTTATAACTATTACATAAGGAATCGCATCCGGCATAATTATCCATCACTGATCCATTGCCTACGAGCTTTTCACATATTGTTCTTCGCTTATTTACTTTTCCGTTGCTACTGTTACAACTACTACAAAAACCCAAAAACAATATCTTTACTTTTGCCACCGTTACCTTTATTATCATACCACTTTTGCTACTAAATACTTTGCTGCAGATACTAAGTTATCCAGGTGTGGTTGAATTGACAACTCAACTTCTAATACTCAAGAATACTCTTTGGCTCCCCTTGTGTTGAATCAATAAATTCGGGTTGAATACTTTACCCTCGAAAGCGGTTGCGATCCCCTACACTTGTGGGTTATCAAGACTAATTTCTGGCGCCGTTGCCGGGGAGCATAGCTCTTCTCTGAGTCACTTGGGATTATATCTGTTGATCACTATGAAGAACTTGAAAGACAATCGAACTACTATTTTTCCCTCAACTAAGAGGGGAGGTAAGGAACTGCCATCTAGCCTTGCACTAGATTCTCCTTCTGTTATTAGTAAACTTGCGACACCTAAACCTGCTACTGCTATGAATTCTGATATGTCGCGTGTTATTGATGATGCCACTTCTGCTATGAATGATGAAACTACTTCTGTGCGTGATACTACTTTGCCATTAGGTGAATTTCCTGATGAACAACTTGCTAGAGTTAGGGGGAATGAAATTACTAAAGATCCTATTACTGATGATAGTGATAAGGTTCTCCCAATGATTATGTATTACCTGTTGTTCCTAAGGGTTATATTATGAATGAAGAAGCTGCTAGGGAAATCTTTGCTTGCAATGATAGATATGATCTTAAGAAATTATTAGCTAAATGGAAGTAGCAGTCTCTTAATGCTAGAATGAAACCTGATCCTGCTTTTGCTACTTCACCTATTTGTGTTACTGATAAGGATTATGAATTCTCTGTTGATCCTGAAATTATTACTTTAGTTGAATCTGATCCTTTTTATGGCCTTGAATCTGAAACTGTTGTGGCACATCTTACCAAGTTGAATGATATAGCTACGCTGTTTACTAATGATGAGAAGTCTCACTATTTTTATATCCTTAAGATATTTCCGTTCTCATTAAAGGGTGATGCTAAGACTTGATACAATTCTCTTGCTCCTGGTTGTGTGCGTAGTCCCCAGGATATGATTTATTACTTCTCTGCTAAATATTTCCCTGCTCATAAGAAACAAGCTGTCTTGTGGGAAATATGTAATTTTGTGCAAATAAAAGAAGAGAGTCTCCCACAAGCTTGGGGGAGGCTTCTCCGGTTACTTAATGCTTTGCTTGATCATCCTCTTAAGAAAAATGAAATACTTGATATCTTTTATAATGGACTAACCGATGCTTCCAAGGACTACTTGGATAGTTGTGCTGGTTGTGTTTTCAGGGAGAGAACAGTCGACGAAGCTGAACTATTATTGAATAATATGTTGACTAATGAAAATAATTGGACTCTTCCTGAGACAATTCCTGAACCAATTGAGCCAACTCCCGAGCCTATTCCTAAACCCACTCCCAAGAAGTGTAACATCCCAAAATTTCAATTTGGAATGTTATACATAGATCATTATTGCATATCATATTTTATTACATTTTGCCTCGATCCTAGAAATTCTATGCAACTCAAGGACCCACGGAGAGAGTTGGGGATTTCGTAAATTTCATATTTGAGTTTTCTCAAATTTTGGAAATAGGATCATTTGATTTTATTTATTTTATCTTCAATTATTCCAATTATAAAAATATGAGAGAGGGAATAAAAATGACTTTCCCAAAATAAAGAAATATTGAGGATTTAATAAAAAATCAAATAAAATTTTATTTTGGATTTTGTTGCTATTTTATTTGAATTTAGGAAAAATACGTGTTTTTCAAAATTGCATTTAGGCCCCAAATAAATGTTCATCTAAACCGGCATGATTTTAGAAGCCGGGGAAAATTTATTTCGAGATTTTTGGAGTCCGTTATATATTTTTTTCGTTTTTTTTCTGCGCGAAAATATTTAAAAAAAAAATCAGAACCGACTACGGGCCGGGATCGGCCAGGACTCCCCTGGCCGGGGCCTTTATATAGCGCCACCCCGGGCCGCCGCAGCCCCAGCCCACCCGGGCAGCCGCCGCCGCCCAAACCCTAGCCACCGCCAGCCCGCGCCGCCACCACCGTCGCCGCCATCTGCCGGAGCCGCCGCCGCCGCTGACCCGCACGCCGAGGTTGACCCCGCCGCCGCCGCTGTTTTTTAGAAAAACCGTTCGGTTTTTCCGTCGGTTTTTCGTCGGTTTTTTAGATCCGTTTTTTTATTAGATCGTTTTTTTCTTCAGTTTAGGTTAATTAGCGAGTGTTCGCTCGTTCGTTCATTTTAACGAACGCGTTCATCGTTTAGATCTAGATAACGAACGTTCGTTCGTTAATCTATTCGTCATTTTTCTTTTTCTCGGATTATTTCCGTGATTTTTCTGATCGCGATTTCTGATCCGATTTTCGTTTTAGTATAACTTTTCGCTCGTTTATCAGAATCAGGCGATTCAAGCGCCTAGAGTTTCATCTCGAAACCCTCTTTCCGAATAACCAACTCAAACAAGTTTTTGCTTCTATAAAATTTGACTTAGGTCCAGATTAGTAAACGAAGCTTGTTTCTTTTGCCGTTTGATTTTCGTTGCTTCGTTTGATTTGATTCTTTTTGCAAACCGGAGTTCTTAAGTTGAACTTTCTGGTTAGATCTCTTATTTGAGTTTTACCTGTGCATTAGATGAGTACTTATTGTATTCTTGTTTGTTTGTTTGCGATAGAGTACCCGGATTGCGTCGCTTGCTACTTCGAATCCCTAGGTTTCACGGATCATCAGCAAGGCAAGTAACACTTTGATCATATCCCTTTTCTTACCCAGTTTTTATGCATTAGATCAATCCTCAAACAATTGCATGATTAGGATCTGATTAATATGTGGGTTTTGGGAAGTAGATGAGGTAGTACCTATTGCCTGTTTTATTATCAAACCCTTGGGAGTTACTCTACGTTGCTTATTATGCCATGATATGCTAGTAGACGTGGATTGGGTGAGTGTATCCATGACAGATGTGAGATTGTTAATTTAATGGTTTATTTAAGGTGGCAACTTTAATACACATCTGGGTGGATTGAGGTACCTGGGTATTCCAGGATTGCCTGTTGTTTTTCTTTATGGACCGCCACCCAGGCCCAAAGGGATCATGAGATATTACATGCTAGAAACTTCCGTGTGCAGCCACAAGCTACTATGGGCTCTAGCATAGTTGACTAAGTCGTGCGAACTCTTACAGTGGTAGACTACCAGATATAGGGGATGTAGGTTGGTACTGTCTACCCGATCATAAGGTGCTAGCGCTTTTGAAAGACTATGTCTCGGTCATCCGTTTCTCAAACACCATGTAGTGCAAGAATCCCAACGGAGGAGATCGAGTCTTGTGGGGAAAAGTGCGCAAACCTCTGCAGAGTGTACAAACTAATCATGGTTAGCGGTGTCCCTGGTTATGGACATTTTCTGTATCTAGTACTTGGATTATCCTGTGAATCTTGACATGTTACTTTAATTAATATTGTTGGGTTTGTTTAATGATGATGTTACTTAATTGGGATTGAGAATGCTATCAACCATTCTCAATGTTTAATAACCACCATGATAGTTAAATAATTTTATTCCTTTGCAGTAGGGAAAAATTGTCTTTACGCAAAAACTATAACCATAGAGCTTTTCCACCAAGCCATATATGCATGTAGAATAGCATTATTCTTTCATTACTCTCTATGTGTTACATTGCCAGCATATTCCATGTGCTGACCCGTTTTGGGCTGCAACGTTTATTTTGCAGACTTTTCAGACGATGAGTAAGATGCCTTAGGATCGTGGTTCTATACTCAGTGATGCCGTTGGAGTTGATGGACTCACTTATCTTCCAAGCCTTCCGCTGTAATCGTTATTATATGGCCTTAAGCCATATTTATTGTAATAAGTTCTCTTTGGAGACATTCGATGTAATAAGTGTGTGATTGCTACTCTGTTATAAATCCTTCGAGTACTGTGTGTGTCAGCATTACTGATCCATGGATGACACTGATGCACAGAGATCAGACTGTTTGAGGTCTGGTCGCTACAAGATGGTATCAGAGCACACACTGACTGTAGGACACGACCACTAAACTAAAGCCCTAGATCACTACTCTCTCTTCTCATTTCTGACTCCTCATCTTTTCTACTCTTTTAGGATGGAGGATGCAAGGAACAAGTTCACGCAACCGGATGAAGAGACACCCTTTGGACGACACCTAAAGGAAGTTACCAAGAACCTGAACATCGGAGTACCAAGTTTCACCGGGACCTACAATGCCACTTTACCTGAAGAGGAGCGCTGGATGATTCAAGTTCAAGTTCCTGGAAGGACGTTCATGCCCGTCACTGAGCCCATAGAGTTTTTATTTGATGCACTGACCTGGAGTCTAGGAAAGAGCATGGCAGCCCACATCACCATGGGACGTATTGGACAAGTTTACCACAAGGAGCTTAAGGATACTATCTACCAGATTTGTGGGCGCCGAGATGAGCAATGGGAGATGATCAACACCAGGAAGGAGAGATCAATTGCAGCTTTCATCCAGGAGTTAAACCAGCACATTCGACGCTAGGAGAACCAGATGTGCGTAGGCATGATGTATCTGAAGAAGGCCATGACCAAGATCACGGAACTGGAGGAAGAACTCAAGTCTACACGCGATGGATATGATGAGGAAATACCAACGCTAGTAGAGAAGAATGATGATCTGAAGAAGAAGCTAAGAGTGTTTATGGGATTTCCCGCAACTAGAGAAGACGAAGATTGCACTTGTCCAGAGAACTACATCATCATCGACGACACCGACTCGGACCCGGATGATAGTGATGATGACTATGTTGATGAAGCTAGAGCAGATATCATGGAGTCTTCATCGGAGTAGTTTTTCTAGTAGACCACCATAACAGTAGTAGTATTTCCCTCCATGTATCTAGTATAGTGAGCACTTTTGTAACGATAGATAGACCGTTGTATGCCCTTGCTTGTTTGAATGAAGTGTTTTGATTGCAATTTGTCTCATGTGCATATGGTAGTGTTTTTCCCTCTAGACCTCATTCTATTCTGTATTCTCATCTTTTCTAAACCCTCAGATGCCTCCGAGATGTGAAAATGGATTTGCTTTCCCACCGGAGCTCACTCAGTTGATCCAGCAGCAGAATGCATTGATGCAGATACTAGTCCAGAACTAGAATCAGGGGAACAACAACAACAACAACAACCCACCACCACCACCCCCTGTGGATCACTTAACCCGTTTTCTTAGGATGAATCCGTCAATGTTCTCTAGTAGCACCGAGCCGATTGTTGCAGATGATTGGCTTAGCAAGACAGCCAAGGAGTTGACCACCGCAGGATGCACATATGAAAAGAAGGTGCGATTTGCCGCACATCAGCTTGAAGGACCCGCAGCATCATGGTGGGAGAATTTCACAGCCACCTATCCAGTAGACACTGTCACATGGGATCAGTTTCAGCAGGCTTTCCGTACTGCCCATGTTTCAGCAGGAGCAATGGCCATGAAGAAGCGTGAGTTTCGCAACTTACGCCAGGGAGGACGTACAGTTGGCCATTATATGGATGACTTTAGTAAGCTAGCACGTTATGCCCCAGATGACGTTGCTACGGATGCAGCTAAGCAAGAGAAGTTTCTGGAAGGACTGAATGATGAGCTAAGCATGCAGTTGATGGTAGCAAGTTTCAATAACTACCAGGAGTTGGTAGATAGAGCTCTCATGATTGAAGGGAAGTAGCAACAGATTGAGAACCGCAAGAGGAAGTATGGAGAAGGGAAGTACAATTCTGGAGCTCAGCAGAAGCCATGTTTTACCCCAAAATCGGGAGGACAGTTCCAACATACCCATGGAGGTGGTAGTTCACAAAACCATAATGGTTCCAAGAATGGTAACGGGAATGGAGGAAGTAATGGCCAGAACCGTACCAACCCCTCAACACCAGCCAGAGAGATTTAAGTCAAGTCACTTGCTTTAAGTGCCAAAAGACTGGACATTACGCCAATGAATGTCCTGAAGGCCAGAATGGAAATGGCAATGGAAGCTCTGGGAAGAAGCCAAACCCTTTCAACAGAAGACAGGTGAACCACGTTAGTGTGGAGGAGGTTGAAGCCCATCCCGATGCAGTAATAGGTAAGTTTTTGGTTAAGTCATTTACTGCACTCGTTCTTTTTGATATTGGTGCATCGCATTCATACATATCAAGGGGATTTCTGGATAAGTATAAACTGCCAACCCAAGCACTTAGGTCACCCATGTTAGTAACCTTGCCCGGAGCAGAATATATGGCTAGACTAAGGTGTGATCGGTTACCATTAAGGATTGGTAACTACGTGTTTCCCTCGGACCTAATAGTATTGGAATCACAAGGATTGGACGTGATATTAGGCATGGATTGGTTATCTAAGTATGAAGGGAACATTGAATGCGCCAGTAAGACAATTTTGCTCACTACGCTAGAAGGAAGAAGGATCAAGTATGTATCCCGACATGTGCCGAAGAGGACTCAAGTAAATTCCTTATCAGGAGTTGTGCAGGAGGAAGTACCAGTGGTGAAGGATTTTCCTAATGTATTTCCAGAAGAGTTGATAGGCATGCCACCGGATAGAGACATAGAGTTTTTGATTGAGCTTTTGCCAGGCACAGGGCCGATATCCAAGAGACCATACATGATGCATGCAAAAGATTTGGAAGAGATTAAAAATCAGATTAAGGAGTTACTGGATAAAGGCTATATTCACCCAAGTTCTTCGCCTTGGGGGTCGCCAGTACTTCTAGTGGAGAATAAGGACGGATCATTGAGGATGGTCATTGTCATCGAGGATTGAATGCAGTAACAATCAAGAACATGTACCCACTGCCGATGATCAATGATTTGTTTGACCGATTGCAAGGAGCAAAGGTATTTTCCAAGATCGATTTACGATCAGGATACCATCAGTTGAAGATTCAAGAGCAGGATATACCTAAGACGACTTTTACCAATAGGTACAGGCTGTACGAGTATACTGTTATGTCATTTGGTCTGACTAACGCACCTGCCTATTTCATGAACTTGATGAGCAAGATATTTATGGAGTTTTTGGATAAGTTCGTCGTGGTGTTCACTGATGATATTTTGGTATACTCGAAGAACGAAGAGGAGCATAAGGAGCATTTGTGTTTGGTACTTGAGAAGCTCAGAGAACATCAGTTATATGCCAATTTCAGCAAATGTGAATTTTGGTTGAAGGAAGTTAGATTCCTCGGACATGTTATATCTGGAGAAGGAATAGCAGTAGATCCCACCAAAGTGGTCACTGTGACCAATTGGGTAGCACCAACGACAGTTGGAGAGATCCGGAGTTTTCTTGTACTGGCAGGATACTACCGGAGATTCATTGAGAATTTCTCAAAGATTGTGAAGCCCATGACGGAGTTGTTGAAGAAGGATACCAAGTTCAATTGGACTGAGGAATGTGAGGCCAGTTTCCAGGAGTTGAAGGAACGTCTAGTTACCGCGCCAGTGTTGATTCTACCAGATAAGAGCAAGGATAATGAGGTGTATTGTGACGCTTCACGCCGAGGACTTGGAGCAGTGCTTATGAAGGAGGGGAGAGTCGTTTCGTATGCTTCATGACAGCTCAAACCTCATGTGTTGAATTATGCCACACGTGATTTGGAGTTAGCAGCCGTAGTGCATGCGTTGAAGACTTGGAGACATTTTCTCATCAGAAACCATTGTGAGGTGTACACGGATCACAAGAGTTTGAAGTACATCTTCACGCAGAAGGAGTTGAATCTCAGGCAAAGGAGATGGTTGGAGCTCATCAAAGATTATGATATGAGGTTGCAGTATCACCCCGAAAAGGCTAACGTAGTAGCCGACACGTTGAGCCGTAAGAGCCATGTCAATACACTCATGACCGGAGGGTTGCCAAAGGAGTTAGCCGAGGATCTTTGCAAACTATGTTTGGAGATAGTTCCGAGAGGCTATGTAGCAGCATTGGAAATTCAGTTAACTTTGATGGATAAGATCCGAGAAGCCCAGAAGACCGACAAGGAAATTGTCGAGATAAAGGAGAAGATGAGCAAAGGTAAAGCTAAGGGATTTCGTGAGGATGAGCACGATACCTTATGGTTTGAGGACCGTGTTTATGTGCCTAAGGACCCGGAGATCAGGAAGTTGATTCTACAGGAGGCCCATGATTCGCCGTATTCGATTCACCCAGGAAATACCAAGATGTATTTGGATTTGAAGGACACCTTCTGGTGGACCGGAATGAAGAAAGATATTGCGGAATATGTAGCAATTTGTGACGTATGTCAGAGAGTGAAGGCAGAGCATCAGAAGCCAGCAGGATTGTTACAACCATTGCCGATACCCGAATGGAAGTGGGATATACTAGGCATGGATTTATTACGGGATTGCCCAAGACTCGTTCAGGCTATGATTCGATTTGGGTTGTAGTCGATCGTTTGACGAAGGTAGCACATTTCATTCCAGTGAAGACCACTTACACCAGTGCTAAGTTGGCCAAGATATACATGACCAGGATCGTATGTCTGCATGGAGTTCCGAGGAGCATTGTATCAGATAGAGGAACCTAGTTTACCTCAAAGTTCTGGAATCAGTTGCACGAAACTTTGGGTACCAGGCTTCAGTACAGCTTTTCATCCGCAGACAGATGGACAGACCGAGAGAGTCAATCAGATTTTGGAGGATATGCTGAGAGCTTGCGCGCTAGATTACGGATCTAGTTGGGACGACAATTTTCCATATGCAGAGTTCTCTTACAACCACAGTTATCAATCCAGCTTGAAGATGGCCCCTTTCGAAGCCCTATACGCAAGGAGGTGCAGGACCCCGTTGTCGTGGGATGAAGTTGGAGACCGCCAGTTGTTTGGACCAAATTTGATTAAGGAGTCTGAATGGAAAGTGAAGTTGATTCACGATAGGCTCAAGGTAGCCTAGTCCAGGCAGAAAAGCTATGCAGATTCTAAACGCAAGGAGACTATTTACGAAGTCGGAGATAGAGTCTATCTTCGTGTATCACCACTTCGAGGAGTTAAGCATTTTGGAGTTAAGGGAAAGTTAGCACCGCGTTTTGTGGGACCATACAAAGTTTTGGAGCGTATGGGAGAAGTTGCCTACAAGTTGGAGTTACCCGAAGGATTGTCAGGAGTTCACGATGTGTTCCACGTTTCCCAGTTGAAGAAGTGCCACGCGGAGATGGCTGACATACCGCTAAGAGATATAGTGCCGCTAGAGGCGATTCAGTTGGACAGTGATTTGACCTATGAGGAGAAACCAGTTAAGATTCTTGAGTATGCCAGACGAGTCACCCGCAGCAAGGTTGTCAAGTTTTGCAAAGTTCAGTGGAGCCACCACACAGAGGATGAAGCCACCTGGGGGCGAGAGAAAGATCTGCTGAAGGACCACCCTCACCTATTTTCTAGCCAACCCGAATCTCGAGGGCGAGATTCATCTTAAGGGGGGTAGGTTTGTAACATCCTAAATTTTCAATTTGGAATGTTATACATAGATCATTATTGCATATCATATTTTATTGCATTTTGCCTCGATCCTAGAAATTCTATGCAACTCAAGGACCCATGGAGAGAGTTGGGGATTTCGTAAATTTCATATTTGAGTTTTCTCAAATTTTGGAAATAGGATCATTTAATTTAATTTATTTTTTCTTCAATTATTCCAATTATAAAAATATGAGAGAGGGAATAAAAATGACTTTCCCAAAATAAAGAAATATTGTGGATTTAATAAAAAAATCAAATAAGATTTTATTTTGGATTTTATTGCTATTTTATTTGAATTTAGGAAAATGTGTGTTTTTCAAAATTGCACTTAGGCCCCAAATAAATGTTCATCTAAACCATCTTGATTTTAGAAGCCGGGGAAAATTTATTTCGGGATTTTTGGAGTCCGTTTAGTATTTCTTTCGTTTGTTTTTCTGCGAGAAAATATTTTAAAAAAATCCGAACCGACTACGGGCCGGGATCGGCCAGGACTCCCGTGGCCGGGGCCTTTATATAGCGCCACCCCGGGCCGCCGCAGCCCCAGCCCACCCGAGCCGCCGCCGCCGCCAGCCCGCGCCACCGCCGCCTGCTACCGCCGCCGC
>NC_041381.1:224255351-224282949 GCF_002162155.2 Triticum dicoccoides | reverse complement strand
GCCGGAGCCGCCGCCGCCGCTGACCCGCACGCCGAGGTTGACCCCGCCGCCGCTGCCGTTTTTTTTGAAAAAACGTTCGATTTTTCCGTCGGTTTTTTCCGGTTTAGGTTAATTAGTGAGCGTTCGCTCGTTCGTTCATTTTAACGAACGCGTTCATCGTTTAGATCCAGATAACGAACGTTCGTTCGTTAATCTGTTCGTTGTTTTTCTTTTTCTCGGATTATTTCTGTGATTTTTCTGATCGCGATTTCTGATCCGATTTTCGTTTTAGTATAACTTTTCGCTCGTTTATCAGAATCAGGCGATTCAAGTGCCTAGAATTTCATCTCGAAACCCTCTTTCTGAATAACCAACTCAAACAAGTTTTTGCTTCTGTAAAATTTGACTTAGGTCCAGATTCGTAAACGAAGCTTGTTTCTTTCGCCGTTTGATTTTCATTGCTTCGTTCGATTTGATTCTTTTTGCAAACCGGAGTTCTTAAGTTGAACTTTTTGGTTAGATCTCTTATTTGAGTTTTACCTGTGCATTAGATGAGTACTTATTGTGTGCTTGTTTGTTTGTTTGTGATAGAGTACCTGGATTGCCTCGCTTGCTACTTCGAATCCCTAGGTTTCACGGATCATCAGCAAGGCAAGTAACACTTTGATCATATCCCTTTTCTTACCCAGTTTTTATGCATTAGATCAATCCTCAAATAATTGCATGATTAGGATCTGATTAATATGTGGGTTTTGGGAAGTAGATGAGGTAGTACCTATTACCTGTTTTATTATCAAACCCTTGGGAGTTACTCTATGTTGCTTATTATGCCATGCTATGCTAGTAGACGTGGATTGGGTGAGTGTATCCATGACAGATGTGAGATTGTTAATTTAATGTTTATTTAAGGTGGCAACTTTAATACACATCTGGGTGGATTGAGGTACCTCGGTATTCCAGGATTGCCTCTTGTTTTTCTTTATGGACCGCCATCCAGGCCCAAAGGGATCATGAGATATTACATGCTAGAAACTTCCGTGTGCATACACAAGCTACTATGGGCTCTAGCACAGTTGACTAAGTCGTGCGAACTCTTACAGTGGTAGACTAGCAGATGTAGGGGATGTAGGTTGGTACTGTCTACCCGATCGTAAGGTGCTAGCGCTTCTGAAAGACTATGTCTCGCTCATCCGTTTCTCAAACACCATGTAGTGCGAGAATCCCAACGGAGGAGATCGAGTCTTTTGGGGAAAAGTGCGCAAACCTCTGCAGAGTGTACAAACTAATCATGGTTAGCCGTGTCCCCGGTTATGGACGTTTTGAGTATCTAGTACTTTGATTATCCTGTGAATCTCGACATGTTACTTTAATTAATATTGTTGGGTTTGTTTAATGATGATGTTACTTACTTGGGATTGAGAATGCTGTCAACCATTCTCAATGTTTAACAACCACCATGATAGTTAAATAAATTTATTCCTTTGCAGTAGGGAAAAATTGGCTTTACGCAAAAACTGTAACACTAGAGGTTTTCCACCAAGCCATATATGCATGTAGAATAGCATTATTCTTTCATTACTCTCTATGTGTTACATTGCCAGCATATTCCATGTGCTGACCTGTTTCAGGCTGCAACGTTTATTTTGCAGACTTTTCAGACGATGAGTAAGATGCCTTAGGATCGTGGTTCTATACTCAGTGATGCCGTTGGAGTTGATGGACTCACTTATCTTCCAAGCCTTCTGCTGTTATCGTTATTATATGGCCTTAAGCCATATTTATTGTAATAAGTTCTCTTTGGAGACATTCGATGTAATAAGTGTGTGATTGCTACTCTGTTATAATTCCATCGAGTACTATGCGTGTCAGCATTACTGATCTAGGGATGACACTGATGCACAGAGATCAGACTGTTTGAGGTTTGGTCGCTACAAGAAGAGAGGTGTTTTATTTCTCAGTCCTGAAGATATGCAAGAGGCAAAGAAATCAATGAAAGAAAAAGGTATTAATGCTGAAGATGTTAAGAATTTACCACATATTGAAGAAATACATGGTCTTAATATACCGCCCGAAGAACCACATTGTCTTGATAACCCGACACAGGTAGTAAAGGTAAATTCTCTCTATAGATATGATAAAGTTGAAATACCCTCTACTAAATTTCATAGCCCATGCTTAGATGAATTTGATGACTTTATGGCTAGACAAGAAAGTTTTAATGCTTATGTTGGTAGAGAGCTAAAGAATAATGCTTTCGAGATAGGACCGTAAGCGATAATCTGGTTAGAGTTAAAGATGAACTCAAACTCGTTAGCAAATATGCTTCTATGGTTGCTACTCAAGCTGAGCAAGTACTTAAAGCTCAAAATGATTTGCTTGATGAACTAAATAATAAAAATGACTTTGCTGTTAGAGTGGCTACTAGAACTGGTAGAATGACTCAGGAACCTTTGTATCCTAAAGGCCACCCTAAGAGAATCGAGCAAGATTCTCAGAGAAATAATTTAGAGGCACCTAGTTCTTCTAAAAAGAAGAAGAAGAAAAATGATAGAACTTTGCATGCTTCTAGTGAACGTACTGTAGACACACCTGATAATCCCAATGATATTTCTATTTCTGATGCTGAAACACAATCAGGTGATGAACATGAACCTAGTGATAATGTTCATGATGATGATCAACCTAGCAAAAACAATGAAGTAGAGATTGAACCTCCTGTTGATCTTGATAACCTACAATCAAAGAATCAACGTCATGATAAGAGAGATTTTGTTGCTAGGAAGCACGGTAAAGAAAGAGAACCATGGGTTCAGAAACCCATGCCCTTTCCTCCTAAACCATCCAAGTCAAAGGATGAGGAGGATTTTGAGCGCTTTGCTAAAATGATTAGACCTATTTTCTTACGTATGCGCTTAACTGATATGCTGAAAGTAAATCCTTATGCTAAGTATATGAAGGATATCATTACAAATAAAAGTAAGATACCGGAAGCTGAAATTTCCACCATGCTTGCTAATTACACTTTTAAGGGTGGAATACCAAAGAAACTTGGAGATCCGGGTGTGCCAACTATACCATGCTCCATTAAAAGAAATTACGTTAGAACTGCTTTATGTGATCTTGGAGCCGGTGTTAGTGTTATGCCTCTCTCTTTATATCGTAGACTTGAATTGAATAAGTTGACACCTACTGAAATATCTTTGCAAATGGCTGATAAATCAACTGCTATACCTGTCGGTATTTGTGAGTATGTGCCTATTGTGGTTGCAAATGTCACTATCTTAACGGACTTTTTTATTCTTGATATTCCCGAGGACGATAGTATGTCTATTATCCTTGGTAGAACTTTTCTTAATACTGCAGGGGCTGTTATTGATTGCAACAAAGGCAATGTCACTTTTCATGTTAATGGTAATGAGCACATGGTACATTTTCCGAGGAAACAATCTCAAGTTCATAGCATCAATTCTATTGAAAAAGTTCCAACTATCATTTTTGGAGGTTTTGAATTTCCTCTCCCTACTGTCAAGAAAAATTATGATATTCTTATTGTTGGGGATTTTCATATCCCCGTTGAGGTAACTTAGTGTTATTCGAAATTTCTCCGGTTCCGTGCTATTCGGAATGAGTTTGTTAACAAGACTTGATCAACCTTGTTAGTGGATTCATTTTGATGATCACGAGATGGATGAAATTAGAAGGCACAACCTTCTGTACCCACTTTTTACTTTCTGTTATTTAGAATAAATTTAGCAAAAATAGTATTATCCGTCTGTTTTCTGAATTATCCGTGTATTAAAATATAGTCCAAAAATAAAAGTGCTCTTAATGCCCTGCAAATTTAGTATGATTTTTTCTGAAATATTTGAGGATTTTATGCACTGAAATCACTGCAGGAGGGGCAAGCACTAGGCCACGAGAGTGGAGGGCGCCCCCCCATAGGGCGCGCCCCCTGTCTTGTGGGCCCTTGGTAGCCCCCCTCCACTTATGCCAACACCCACATACTTCATCTTCTACCCCAAAAAAATCCCCATCCAGCTCAAGCACGAGTTCTAACTCGTTTTGCTGCGATTTTCGATCTCTTAGCTCAAAGCTCCATTCACAAAACTGCTTTGGGAGATTGTTGCTTGGTATGTGACTCCTCCATTGGTCCAATTAGTTTTTGTTCTAGTGTTTTATTCATTGCAAATTTTTGCTGCATAGGTGACCATGTTCTTGAGCTTGCATGTTAAATTTTTAGGTCCCAAGCAATTCCAATGCATGATATAGGCTCTAGGCACTTGCAAGAGTAGTTGCTACCAATCTTGTTTAGTTTTATTCACTTTTATTTCGAAGTTACTAAAAATTTCAGAAATTTTCAGAAAAAGAATTATGCTTAGAAGAATGTACTAAGGTGGTTCCTCGGCAAAGAAAAGGCCAAGAATTGCTATACGTGAGCAACATGTTGAATTGCCGAGGGACGCAAATGTACGGGCTTGTGAGTGGCCATCCGATGATTTTATGGTCGAAGCAGGCTTCAAGGAGGAATTTGACGCGTATGTGCATAATGCCGAGCTGGAGGACTTCTTACAAGATAAGTGTCCTCAATACTATCCATTGACTAATTCCTTTGTGCGGAGGTTCCAATATATATGTGCGCGTAATTCTCCTAGTGTCATGTTTGATATTTATGATACATCTTATACCATGGATTTAGAGGATTTCACAACTGCTTGCAAACTCCCGCAGTGGGGTAATATTAATGATCCTCGTAAATCTGAATTTAGAGATTTTCTTACTAGTATTACAGTGCGAGAATCTAGGGACATAGCACAAGCTACCATAGGGAGCATTCATTTTCCTGCTATACATTATTTTGCTCTCTTTATCGGTAGATGCATTAACGGTAAGGACGAAGCATGTCACATGTGTGTCCCTGATCTTTGTGTCCTCAAGAGTGCTATGTTAGGTTATAAAGGTTATAACTTGGGGGCAATACTTGCATGTAGGTTGCAGAATAATAGTAGAAGGGGGGATTTATTTGGAGGAATTTATGCAACCCGTGTGGCTAACTTTCTTAATTTAGCCCCACGAGAGGGGGATATGATTTTACCCCCTGTTTATTTGGATAAAGAAGCTATATTTGATCATCATTTTCTTGAGAGGAATGAACAATTCCTCCATTATCGACTAATCTATGACAGACGCAACATCATCCCTGTTACTCTTCCTGCTCCCTACCTTTTTGATTATCAGGCAAAAGGAAGATATGTTGTCACCAAGGAGGAAGCAGCTGAATACGAGAGGGGAGTGGAGGCAGCTCGCCAACATGCTGCTGCTCAGGAGGCGGTCGCCTCTGCATCCCAGTACAACCCCAGTTTCACTTATGGATATCAGCCAGGCAGTCATTGGTATTAAACCAACTTAGGCCAAAAGCCTACGCTTGGGGGAGTACGTATTTCTCACCGACTTTACATTCATGTTCACACACTAGTCGTCGGTGCTCATACTCTTTCATTGTATTATCCATGTTAGTTTAAATTTATTTTTCTAGTTTTCTTCTTGTGTGTTTGATAAACCTTAAGAAAAACCAAAAAATTAGTTAGTTTAATTTCCATGCTTGTAGTAGAAATTAAAATGAAAACCCAAAAAGATTTCTTGTTCTTCTTCTTACTTGTTGGAAGCTTTCCCGTGTAAATAGTTTTATTTTATTTTCTTTCTTTTGGGGGTCGAGAAGACTATATTAAAAATGTTTAGTCTCTCTTATATGCATGATTGTTTATTTAACTTAGAGCCCATATTACTTGTCTTCTCTTTCGAGTTGAATGCTTGCAGATTCCAGCTTAGTCCAATGCACGTGCAGTCTTATTATTATACACATCGTTCGGTCGGGCAAGTGAAAGGCAAGTGAAAAGCTGGTATGAACTCGACCTATCTTGTTTTTGTAAAAATGATGAGTTCATCGTTTCTCAGTCAGCTATTATGTAGTAAACATATTTGCAATGACATTTAGAGATTATAGTTGTTTGTGCCATGCTTAATTAGCTATGAGTTATAATGGTTTACCTTGCGTGCCAACATGCTATTAGAATGATTATGATGTGATATGATGGGATGGTATCCTCCTTTGAATGAATTGAGTGACTCGACTTGGCACATGTTCACGCATGTAGTTGAATCAAATCAACATAGCCTTCATGATATTTATGTTCATGGTGGATTATATCCTACTCATGCTTGTATTCGGTGTGAACTAATTTTAATGCATGTTTATGACTGTTGTCGCTCTCTCAGTTGGTCGCTTCCCAGTCTTTTGCTAGCCTTCACCTGTACTAAGCGGGAATACTGCTTGTGCATCCAAACTCCTTAAACACCAAAGTTGTTCCATATGAGTCCACTATACCTTCCTATATGCGGTATTTACCTGCCGTTCCAAGTAAATTTGTATGTGCCAAACTCCAAACCTTCAAATGAAATTCTGTTTTGTATACTCGAGTAGCTCATGTTACAACTAGGGCTGCCTATATCTTCCATGCTTGGTGGGTTATTCTCACGAGGGGTGGACTCCGCTCCTCATTCACGAGAAAGGGCCGGTAACTGGGATGCCCAGTCCCATGATCCAAAAAGATCAAAGCAAATCAAAATAATTAAACAAAACTCCCCCAGGGCTGTTGTATGTTGGAGGCATCGCTGTTTCGAGCAAGCCATGGATTGATGCTTGTTGGTGGTTGGGGGAGTATAAACCTTTACCATTCTGTTTGGGAACTTCCTATAATGCATGTAGTATGGAAGATACAACCATCTCATAGTTGTTGCGTTGACAGCGAAAGTATGCCGCTCAAAATGTTATTCAATCTCTGTTTTAAAATCAAGCTTTGGCACCTCTACAAATCCCTACTTCCCTCTACGAAGGGCCTATCTATTTACTTTTATGTTGAGTCATTACCCTTCTTATTAAAAAGCACCCGCCGGAGAGCACACTGTCATTTGCATTCATTATTATTGGTTTATATTGGGTATGACTTGACTGGATCTCTTTTACCATGAATTATAATGTTTAGCCAGTCCTTGGTCTTTAAAGGTGCTCTGCATTTATGTTTTGCGGTCTTAGAAAGGGCTAGCGAGATACCATTTCGTTATATCATGTTATGGTTGTTTTGAGAAAGTGTTGTCATCCGAGTTTTATTATTATGGCTCGCTAGCTGATTATACTATTGATATGAGTAATTGTGAGACCTAGGTGTTATTGTTAGTATGGTTAGTTCATAATATTTGCTGAAACTTGAATGTTGGCTTTTCATGTTTACAACAACAAGAGCAAACAGAGTTTGTAAAAGTCTTTCTTTATCACTTCCAGTTTATCAACTGAATTGCTTGAGGACAAGCAAAGGTTTAAGCTTGGGGGAGTTGATACGTCTCCAACTTATCTACTTTTCCAAACACTTTTGCCCTTGTTTTGGACTCTAACTTGCATGATTTGAATGAAACTAACCCGGACTGACGCTGTTTTCAGTAGAACTACCATGATGTTGTTTTATGTGTAGAAAAGAAAAGTTCTCGGAATGTCTTGGAAATCCACGGAGGCACTTTTTGGAATTAATAAGAATTTTTGGCGAAAGAATCAACACCAGGGGGCCCACAGGCTATCCACGAGATAGGGGGCGCCCCCTAGGGCACGCCCTCCTATCTCGTGGGCCCCCTGGACCTCCACCGACCTCAACTCCAACTCCATATATTCACGTTCGAGGAGAAAAAAATCAGAGAGAAAGTTTCATCGCGTTTTATGACACGAAGCCGCCGCCAAGCCCTAATCTCTCTCGGGAGGGCTGATCTGGAGTCCGTTCGGGGCTCCGAAGAGGGGGATTCATCGCCGTCGTCATCATCAACCATCCTCCATCACCAATTTCATGATGCTCACCGCCGAGCGTGAGTAATTCCATCGTAGGCTTGCTCGACGGTGATGGGTTGGATGAGATTTACCATGTAATCAAGTTAGTTTTATTAGGGTTTGATCCCTAGTATCCACTATGTTCTGAGATTGATGTTGCTATGACTTTGCTATGCTTAATGCTTGTCACTAGGGCCCGAGTGCCATGATTTCAGATCTGAACCTATTATGTTTTCATGGATATATGTGTGTTCTTGATCCTATCTTGCAAGTCTATAGTCACCTATTATGTGTTATGATCTGACAACCCCGAAGTGACAATAATCGGGATACTTCTCTGTGATGACCGTAGTTTGAGGACTTCATGTATTCACTATGTGCTAATGCTTTGTTCCGGTTCTCTATTAAAAGGAGGCCTTAATATCCCTTAGTTTCCGCTAGGACCCCGCTTCCACGGGAGGGTAGGACAAAATATGTCATGCAAGTTCTTTTCCATAAGCACGTATGACTATTTACGGAATACATGCCTACATTACATGGAGCTAGTTCTATATCACCCTATGTTATAACTATTACATGAGGAATCACATCCGGCATAATTATCCATCACTGATCCATTGCCTACGAGCTTTTCACATATTGTTCTTCACTTATTTACTTTTCCGTTGATACTGTTAAAACTACTACAATAACCCAAAAACAATTATCTTTACTTTTGCCACCATTACCTTTATTATCATACCACTTTTGCTACTAAATACTTTGCTGCAGATACAAAGTTATCCAGGTGTGGTTGAATTGACAACTTAACTGCTAGTACTCAAGAATATTCTTTGGCTCCCCTTGTGTCAAATCAATAAATTTGGGTTGAATACTTTACCCTCGAAAGCTGTTGTGATCCCCTACACTTGTGGGTTATCAGCCCCAATGTCAATATAGCATTAGGAGGAAGTATTTTTTTGATGAGGCACTTGCTTGTGTACGGCCATAGACCTGGTGGGTCCCGATTGTCCGCCTTTCCATGTACAGTCCTCTCCAGATTCCTCTCGCTTGTTCAGCATGTTCACAACAGCAGACAATGGTGTCACGGCAAGTGCACAAAGGCGCAGGAGGGGATCCGACCACCTGAGGAAGTGCCTTATTATTAACGGAACTACTGAACTAGCCTAGTGGCCAAGTGACACTACCTGATAGCAAATTTTTTGCCTTTGCCTTTATTGACATGTGGGTCCCCATTGTCATCTACGAACACCACGTCCAACACTTGCCAAAACTTTGTCCCTCGTTTTCACTATGTTTCGCACACTCGACATTGTGTGGGAATTTTGACTGTGCATCATATGAAGATGTGCTATGCATGAATGTTGATCAGCATGATGTTAACTGGCTGGTAGTTCCATTTTCGACCATGAATAAAACTTCCAACATGATGTTAACCCTGTTTGAAAAGGCCCTGTTAATATAAATGCTCTGCCTCTGAAAGTTGTAGTTTCTTATCTGAAACTGAAACTTGCAGTTTCTTCTCTGAGAATCACATTGTTTGCACTTTTATACTCCTATGAAACTAAATTTTTTCAAGTGCTAAAAATAGATCTCTAGACTTCATAAAATACTTCATATGCTCAATACTGCAAATCTGAAATTCAAAAGACATTCATATCTGAAAGTACTCACAAAATACACAACACAAAACACAATTCACAACCTGCAAATACTGACAACCCTAAGCTCCTCCTGACAATTCACAACCTGCACGACTATTGGGCGGGGGGCGGGGGCAGTCCCCTCCTATTCCTCGGTGGCAGACAGCCGCCCCATGAGACGATGTGAACGGCGAGGGAGAGGATTGCGGGGAAGCATCATCAGGCCAACTGCTTTTCTCCTCTTGCAGTTGGGTTCAGTCGACAAAGACTCCACCGGATCGCTCTGGCAGGACACCCTCACAAACGGCACCCTGTAGATGCTCGATCCTTCAATCTCTGGTGGATGCTCCATCTGGGATCGATACTCCCACCACCGCTCCCTTGCGATCGGATTTGGTGAATCTGTTTGCTCCATGGCCCAGAGGAGCAGCTCTATGTACTCCCGCACGACTCCCTTCAGGAGTATCGCCGCCTTTTCGCTCTGTTGCAGATATTTGGCCATGGATGTCATCGTCGTCGCTAGCTTCATAGGGTCACCGTCTGCGATCCTCACGTATCGGTTGTACTCCTCCATTGATCTACTTCTGCACAGCACCTTCACTCGCCGGCGGTGGTTTTTGAATGGAAGAGTAGAGGAGCCGTGCTGGTTTTGGATTAGAACAGGAGAGGAGCGATGATGGTTTTGGACTGGAACAGGAGAGGAGGGGCGGTGGTTTTGAAATGGAAGAGGAGAGGTGCGGCGCTGGATTTAGATTGGAACAGGAGAGGAGCAGCAGTGGTTTAAGAGGAGAACAGCGGAAGAGCGGCGCTGGTCTTGGAAGTATTTTTTTGTTGTTTTGCGTATTTTGGGTCAAAGTTTGACCATGTACTGTATTTGACAAGCAAAATGTGAATGCATGTCACCAAAAATTGTATCGTTCGGTTCGTATCTGAATGTACTTTCAAACTATATTATTTTTGCAACGTATAACATATATTTTATGTGCAAAAATCATGGTCAATTATGACCCAGAATAAAAGGGAGACGAGTTAATGTGGGGCCACTTTCTTAATTGAAGGGTAAATTGATTTTGATTTTGATCCAGTCACAGCGCGCTGGCCCTCTCGTCCAATCCTAAATCGCTGCCGCATGCTCCTCTCCCTCTTCTCCATTGCAAAACCACCTCTTCTCCTCTCCATCATCTCCATTCCAAAACCACCGTCTCGCCTCTCCCTCTTCTGATCTTCTCCATTGCAAAACCACCTCCTCTCCTCTCCATCATCTCCATTCCAAAACCACCGTCTCGCCTCTCCCTCTTCTCTATTGCAAGACCACCGTCTCTCCTCCCATCTTCCAAAGCTAGCATCAGACCACTTAGAAGGACATCTATGGAGAGGATGCAGCAGCAAATCAGGCAGATCGCCGGCGGCGACCAGGCAAAGTTAGCCAGGTTGAAGGAGATCCTTACTTGGTCTGACAATGAATGGGAGATTTCGAGGATGGTGCGGGCCATGTGGCAATGTACGCGAAAGAGCGAGACGACGGTGATGAGGGCGGCTATGTACATGTACTCCTCGGCGGTAGTCACGCCGCAGTCCTCCGAGTTCATCGAGTATCTCCTCTGGGCGATGGAGCAAATAGATTCGCCCGAGGCGATAGTCAGGCGGAGGTGGTGGGCGTACAGGTCGAAGGTCGAGCACCCAGAGGATAACGAATCGATCGAGTATGGTGTGCCATTCGCGAGGGTGCAGAGCCAGCCGGAGCCACAGGAGTATTCGTTCTCCCACCGCAAGAGGAGGCCGTATGGCGCGACGTTGCTTCCCCGCCGTTCTCCACGGTTCCCTCGACGCTCGCCTCATTTCAACGGCGACGGTAGGGTTTAAGGTAAGCTTCACACTAACCTAGTCTTCCACCTGCTCATGCTTACAATCAGTGTGACAACTAATGAAAATCATTCTTACAATCAGTCTCCGAGTACTACGCCAATCACCCTAAAATAGCTATGGACCTTTGGGTCCAAGTTGTGACACAGTGTACAAATAAAGAAAAATAGATTGGTGCTTCTTTCAGAAAACAGTACTCCCTAGAAAACTGCCAATATAAGCTTCTAGTATTTGGTTAGAGGATTTGCTGCCGAGAAAGATCCATCCACAGAGAGCGCCACACATCCCATTGGTGGTGGTGGATGCCAATGCGTGCATGCAGCATGGTTGGTGTCGGTAATTTTTACTTGGCACACCTTGCACTCTGCATATATGCCAGTTCCATACGTACATTTGTGCAGTTCCACCAAAATGCAACTGAATAATCCTGTTTGCACAAATAATGAAAAAGCGTCATTACATTATAGTGGCACTAGTTGATGAAACACACAAAATAAATAGAAGAAAATATTGCGATAGTATCATAGTATGCCATGCTGCGAGGGCGAGATGGGCCCTGCGATGCCTCATATGGTATGCCTCATACTAGAAATCGTCCCAAGTCTCCCAGATACACCTTCTGCCAATGATGAACATCAGTGTACAACGGTGGTACAAGGAGGCGCCTTGAGACATTCAAATCTCTATTTTTGTATAGATCAACTAAAATTAAGCACCCCAGTTTGCAGAAACGCTTAAACATTAACAATGGGACTAGTTGATGAAACATACATTAACAAAGAGAAGCACTTTCTTCATCTACATTGGAAATGAAATGATAGAGAGGACACTCACTCTATTTTAATTGTATTATTACTTCATTTTATCAGTGACACTAGGGTCGAGCAGGTGGCAAACGAGGTGTACCGTGCGTCGCAAGGATGGAGGCCGGGGGTGCTTAGACTGGGATGCTGAAGCTGGCTCTTTCAGTCACCAACATGGTTGATTCAATTCATGGGACCTTTTGGTGCAGTTCACCTAAAATGAAGCAATGTCCCATGAGCTAGCAGCTTCTTCTTCAAAAAAATTTAAGAAAAGGGCTCCAGCCTCGGTTCCATTTCCATCCGAAAACGAAACCCACAGAGCTTGTTCTTCATTAGTTGCAATAAAAGTGAGCAACATCAAGGTTGGTTGTGAAGCTCCTGGAATGTTCAACTATAATTTGGATGTCATTTATGCAGTTCAACTAAGATCGAGCGTGAAATGTATATCTCTGTTTGCACAAAAAAGGTCGAAAGGAGGGTGACTAACAAATGATGAAACATGCATCAATTGAAAAGAAGCATGTACCTTATCTGAATGGCAATCCTACAAGGACAGTAGCAATTTCTAAAGCAGTGGCATTGCTACATATTAGTGTGGGCATTAGGTTCAACTATGACAACCGTAAAATACGACATTACTTTGGGCACAGGAGAGTAGGCGGACCAGGACAGTTGCATTTCTAACGAAAAGAATCAACTTATCTTAATGGTAAATTTAGGAGGACATGTAAAAAAGTGCCATTGATTCATATTACTGGAGGCATTACATTGAAAACAACATTGGTTTAACGTGTCCTTACTTTTAACAGTGCGACTGCTACATTTTACCAGTGGTGTTACATAAGAGTGGCTCGGGGCAACAAACATCAGAATAGGATATCTGGGTTGGTCCCATTTTTGTTCGGTATAGCCACCTTATACTGTGTGAGGCTAGCAAATCTCGTGCTAGACTTACTCTGTTGACTTGTCCCCCAGTCCCCACTTTCTTTCCTTTTTCAACCAATAGATCGGGTTTATATTGAGTTTGTACTACATTTCCCTTTATTTCCCTATTAGACCTAGAGACCAGTTGAATAGCCAGTCTCTGCTACTTTTTGCCCCCATTATTTCCTCTTTCGACCAAGTCCTAGATTCAGGTAACAAATCCTCCCCCACCCCACCCCCTTTCTTCCTTGTTTGAACCAAGTAGTACTAGATTCGAGTGCATGAACTAGTTTTACCTCTTAAACATAAAAAAATAGGTGGTTTTCGAACAGCTGATCGATCCTATCTACGAGGGGGCTTGAGAAATAGTAAAAGATACAAATGCAACGACGTCAGGAGCTCGGGAAGTAGAGCAAGGCCAGTTGCGAAGGAAGTTATACCTGATGGTCGCCGTGATGTCGCTAGGTGGGCGGCGGGAGGCCAGATCTGCCCACACAACGGAAATGAGGAAGAAGGGGTCGGAGGCCCTCCCTCCCCAGCGGTGCTTGGGAGAGAATGACAAGGCAGGCTGATCGGGACGCGCCAGCAGTGGGTAAGAGCCGTCGCCGAGGATGACCGCGTGAACGTTGCACCTTCTCACCTTCCCCGGCAGAGAGGATCTGGCTGGATCTGTGACCAGCGGTGAGCAGAGAGAGAGTGTGTGTGGCCACCGCTGTCGTGTTTAGATCTGGAGAGGACAAGACGGTGTGAAGAGAGCAACACTAGCAAGCTAGCGCGGAGGCTCCTGCCTATATAGTGGAGTAGTACTAGTTTTTTTGTCTACCGGAGCCGGCTTGACCTCGTCAATGACTGTCGAGAAGTCTTCATGCACGTGGCCCGGAGGCGCAGTTGTCGTCATTTTGATCTGAAGCGCCGAATTATAACATATAACACGAAAAAATGCCACATGACAAGAAATCATAACCTCACTGCCCAAAGGAGACAACATGAATCCCGACGGACAAACTAGACGAGGAACAAAGCTCAAATTAAAGATAAACTCGTAGAAAAGGGGTCCGTCGATAGATGTCCTAATTAACATAGCCGGCTTGACCTAGATGGCAGCCGAGTAGTCTTCGTGCATGTGCCCCCAATGACTAGCCCAACTCAGTTGTCGATGTTTAACCCTCGCAGTGATCCGAAGCACATGACACCTAATTTTGCGAGATGACAAGAAACCTTATTTTAGATTTCTCACCACAACTACAACCATGTACAACACAGCCTGCACGATATGTAGACGATAGCCAATCCAGGCGTGTCTGCTGGAGTCTGGTCACATGCATGAACAAACTGATCTTCCATGTCTTGCAGGTATCGTCCAGGCACCAACGTAGTACAACACTTCTCTAGTACTATCGCTCGTCTCCCTCTTCTATTAAGTCACCTGACTTGCGGGGCCGGGGAGTGTGCCTATGGTCGGTTCTCAATTGTGGTCCCACATGTGTGTGCAAACGCAATATGACGCGCGTTCCATTTGGAGAGCAGCGTGCCAGACCGACCGACCGTCTGGGGTGCGACGCGAACGCGACGGGCGTGCTGTATACTCTGTACGTGTGTACCACCGTTTTCTAGAGGCTTTGCTCCATGGCGCAATCCATGGATACAAAATTAGTATACTGTACTATTTAAAAGTCAAGGGCGGGGCTTTTCCTGCGCGGTAGGTGGGGCAGTTCCGCCTAGTCGGTTCGACAGAGACGCGAGAAGATGAGGGAGTAGGCTGCTGCAAACGTAGGGCTGCGTGATTTGACAGCGAGTTACTGCTGGACAGGTGGGGCCCCGTGATTTGACTTGCCATTAGCATTTTAACTGCGGCGCTACGACCGGCATGAGTCTCCCGATTCCTGACCACCTCCATACAGGTGCCTCTCTCAATGCTCCACCATGTAGTAGAGGCTGGCTCTTGCATGAGAGCCCACTTCTCCACTTTTTCCTTGCATCTCTTTCCTCCACATATGCAAAAATGCCATGTAAAGCACACTATTGTACTTACTTGCTCCTACAGGTGCTAAGCTTGCCACATAGGCATAAAGTCTGATGTGGCAAGTTAATCAAGAAGAGAGAGACTAGTTTGGTGACCCAAGGAAGAAATGGTGCTAAGCGTGTGTACCTAGGTGAAAAGACAATTTTGAGTCTATAGCTAATTAAATGAAGCAAACTTAGCAACAAAAAACTAATAAGCACACCATTTCATTGAAAGAGGTCACTCCTTGGCAAATGCAATAAATACTACAGTACGAAGAAAGAGATAGAGAGAAGTAAAAAATACTTATAGCCAACCTTAGAGCTAACCTTGTTGTAGTATGAGTGACTAAGTGATGACATGCCAACATCTGATAGCCTAACGCACCGTGCTAAATCTCCAAGGGCGCGACCGCGCGAGCGACGCGACGGTCGTGGTAGACGCGACCATGATACGGGCTGCTGGTAGCCCTTGGATCTGAGATCAAACGGTCGCATGGTAAGTTGCTAAAAATTTGCACAATAACCCTCCAGGATAGGATATTCACCCATAGGTCTAGAATCACGCCATGCAACCGTTCGATCTCAGCTCCAAGGGCTCTCGGAAGCCCGTATCATGGGTGAATGGAAAGCCACTACCCTGCCGTTCGCATGCTGGCAGTTCGCTCCTACTCGTCCCCGCACGTCCTTTAATACTACGGTGGTTCGCTCCTAGTCGTCCCGTCCTTTCACATTACGGTAGTTCCACTAATCCTAACCCTCCTCCCAAATCCATGGCGTCCCAAATCTCCATGATCAGTGGTGAGTACAAGGTTAGAACCATCACCGACGATGAGTTCGACGTCATCTACACCCGTTCTTCCGCGACGGTGAAAGGATGCCTTTCTCGCTTCAGACGCATGTTCGAAAACTCATATGATGAGTGGGTCGCTGGGCTAGATGTTGAGTACACCACAGTCCTGGGACGAGAGAATGATCTAAAGGACGAATAGAGGAAGAAGCCCGCCGTGATCCACATTTGCGTGCATGACTTATGCTTGGTCTACCACATATGCCATGCCGACGTTGAATGCCTGGATTTTAAGAACTTCCTCGAGAGCTATCTAGTCAAATTCATTACTGTAGACTTTACGAATGACGAAGAAGTCCTGGGTCGGATAGGCCTGGTTGTAGGCAACCCCTTCGACCTCCAGAAGAATCGGCTGCTGCCCTCCGGTGGCCAGCCTTCAATGTTGACCCTGGCAGGAGCCATGGTTCATCCTTCGTATGGTAAACTGGAGAAACGTCCATACACATTTCATCGTTATGCATGGCAGTGGAATGTACTAGATATAGACCACATCCACTACGCTGCAATGGATGGCTACCTTTTTTTCAATATCTACAAGGGTTGGATGAAGAGCAAGAGCCAAGTGTGCGGTTCAAGCAAAGAAGTATCGGCCAAGAGGAAGCGGGACAAGGACGAAGTCGAGGACGTGGATGAGGACTCCGAGTAAGGTGGCAGTGTCGTTGCTCATGGTGGTTCTAATGCAGTGTCTAGTGGAATAGTTGCAAAGTTTAATTTCAGGTGTGCTTAATTTAATTTGAGGGGTGTGTTGTGATGAGCCCCAAGCAGAACTATGTTATGTTTCTTCTCGTTACTTTAACTCCTCAGTACGTACATACTAGTATTTCTTACATTTCATCTTTTAGTTGGTACAGTACTACCACTCGTTTCTTCACATTATATACGTACAATATATATGGCCAACATCATATGGCCAGTAGTTTAGTTGTCAAAGTATTTCAGGGTGCTTAGTTTTGTCAGAGAATTCCAGGATCTTAGTTTTATTTGAGGGGTGGGTTGTGTTGGACATAATTATTGTGACTAGCCTTTTTAATAGTACTATATGCATAATTTGGCGACGAGCGCTCTCTATATGTACCACCTTTTTTTTAATTTCAAGTTTTGCTCCATGGTGCAATCCATCGATACTACTACTGTACAAAAGTATACATTTTTTAAAAGGCTAGAGGGCGGGGAAGTCTAGCTTGGTCGGTTTCACAAGAGGCGAGGGCCTTTGTGATTTGACGGCTCATTACTGCTAGAAGGCAGGGTGACAGCAACAAGGGGCCTCGAGAGTCTGCCGTATTACGTACCTTGACAGCAGCCGGGTGCTTGATGCAGAGCTTCGCCAACTCCTCCTTCTGTTCCATGACGAGGGCCTGCAGCATCTTCATCGAGGAACTACTATTCTCATGCAGCTTATTCCAGCCGGCGTTCTTCTCCTTCAACATGTCGAGCTTGTGGCAGAGCTTCGCCTTGTCCTCTTGAAGTTGCAAGATTTCGCCGGTCGCCTTCTTCTCCGAGGCAATGCTCTTCTTCAGCAGCATCACCAAGCCGGCGGTCAACCCCCCCTGCTTATTGAGCTCAGCGGGCATGTCGTCGAGGCTCTCCTTCAGCAGCTCCACCAAGCCTTGGATGAACTCCTTCTGCTTATTGAGGTGCTTATTGAGCTGATTGGGCATGCCGTCGAGGGATAACGACTCCAGCGCCGCCCGCTCGGCATGTTCGCCTCTGGGGATAAGAATGAGAAGTATGACTTGGCTAGGGAAGCTGTAGTAGTGGCAGAGGTCGAGCTTTGAGATGAGAAGGGCGCTCCTGGGAGCCATCGCCTGCCCGTGAGAGATCTTTCGAGGTCTCTGCGTGGCGGCGAGCCCTCTTTTTTTTTCCGCAGCCTTGGTTGCCGCTCCCTTGTTACGAGTAGTTCTCGACCTAGAGCTCTACTCACCGGCCATGGCAAGGACGGACGAAGAAGAAGCACTTATGAGGAGGAAAGGTAGAGCAATTTTCGGTTAGGTAGTTCCCCTTTTTATAACCTAAGTACCAGCACTAGTACTAATACCTGCATAGTGGGAATACGTGCAGGTTTGGTACGTACTAGTAGGTGTGAGCAGGCTTTCGAATGGGATGGGAACAAGGTAACGATTAATTGATGGTTTTGGTTTCGAGGCCCAAAACGGCGCCCGATGAGTTTAGTGGAACATAAATTTCAAGTAGACTACACTGCTCAAATGCGTAAATATTATGTTAGTGTAAAAAATTGGCACAAAATACAAAGAAGACCAATGGAAGTACTACTAGCAACCCATGATTTAACTACTCGCATGCGAGAAGTGGAGTAGTAATGTCTTTCTTCCACCCTCACGTCCACTCAATTTGCATGCGCTGTATTAATTGACCATCAATGAAGTGAACGACTTTACACGCATCAAATTATCACATGGGGTGGATCTTGGTACAAAATTGCGTCCGCCCATGTACCCGCGTGTGCGTGCAAGGGAATGAGTGCGTGCGTGGCGTGCGTGCACATCTTTGCTTCGTGCATGTACCGACAGTATGGCTCAGGGAGGACGAGTACATTCTTCTGGAACCAGCAGCACATCACTGTGATCAATCCACACAAGGAGGTCGCGACAACGCCTGTACATGTGCCACGTGGCTTCATGAGTGTAGCGTGCCATTGGAATTCTAATTTACGTGTTTTGCACATACTCGAAGTACTAGTAAGGTACACATGCATTGCACGCATCAAATTTTGCAACCAAATTATGAATAAATACCACACAATAGAATGTAAGCTCTGAGTCATATATGCCTGATGTAGACCTTCATTTAATTCTTATAGTTCATCTCATTCAAAATCAATTAGTTTTTATAAAAAAGCTAGGGCCTCTTGGAATCATAGGATTTCCAAAAGGCGGGAATAGGAAAAACATGGGATTATAGTGGAATGTCATCTTGAATCCTACATGATTGTGATGCCCCGATTCAATCGTACACTAATCATACACGCAAATGTGTACGATCAAGATCAAGGACTCACGGGAAGATATCACAACACAACTCTAGACACAAATCAAAATAATACAAGCTTTATATTACAAGCCAGGGGCCTCGAGGGCTCGTATACATAGCTCGATACACAAGAGTCAGCGGAAGCCACAATATCTGAGTACAGGCATAAGTTAAACAAGACTGCCTTAAGAAGGCTAGCACAAAAGCAACACAATCGAAGAGGCAAGGCCTCCTGCCTGGGACCTCCTAACTACTCATGGTCGTTGGTGGTCTTCACGTATTAGCATCCATCGGTGGTGGCTTCTGGCTCCAAGGATCCACCATCTGGTTGCATCAACCGGAAAGAAGAAAGAAGGGGGAAAAGGGGTAGCAAAGCAACCGTGAGTACTCATCCAAAGTACTCGCAAGCATCAGATCTATACTAAGTATGCATTGGTATCAAATGGAAGGGTTGTATCTGTGGACTGAACTACGGAATGCCAGAATAGAGGGGAAGGCCTAGCCTATCGAAGACTAGCATCTTCAAGCAGCTCCGAGCATCTTGCAGCATGTAGAAGAGTAAAGAGTAGTAGTTTATATTTAACAAACATGTTGTAACATCAACGCCCAGAGATCCTTCTTTGACTCCCTACGAGAAAGCAATCTCGGAGCCACATATCCATCACATATCAAGTATCTATTTCTAGTTGTATAAGATCAGGATACAAGTCTGAACGTCCATTACCATGGACACAGTATTCGAATGTATATCTTCCCTGCAGGGGTGCACCACGTTACCCAACACGCTCGATCACTCTGGCCAGACACACCTTTCTGGGGTCAATGCCCGCCCTCGGAAGATCAACACATCGCAGCCCTACCTAGGCTCAGCAGAGAGGTCCCCGCTGGTCTACATCCTAAGCACTCCGGGTTCTTGGGCCCATCGCCCGCAGCACTCCGGGTCGTTGCGCGCAGGGTGAATACCAGCACCGCCTCGGATTGCCCGCACGATCCGACCATGCCGCACTACTGAACTGGACGTTTGACAAAGCTTCGGCTGATACCACGACGTTGAGGCCCATATCTATTCTCGCGTGGTGGTTAGTGCGTAAAGGCCAAAGGCCAACTTAGATCAAATACCCAAACCTGTTAGTGCATTATTAAAAGGAGTGACGGCTGTCAAGACAAGTCCGGAGCTATCACCCCTCCTGGGTGATACCGCTAAACAGCTAGCCGCCATTGTCACATCGCACACGTGCTCTCCGGGCCCGCCCGGCTTTCACAACAGTCTCCAGTAAAGTCAAGGTAACTGTGTGTCCAGACGTCAAGGGGAAAACCCGAGGAATCACTCCCGGTGGATTCCACTCAATGTAATCATCAAGGTGAACGTAAGAGGGACCACCCTCGAGGTTCACACTTGAGGTATTGAACGACAGAGCCGTATCAGGAATGGTGAAAGAGAAAATCACCCTCGATGACCACGACTGAATAGCTACACTACAAAATTATCATCAGGAGTGCATTATGAGGGATCACCCTCGGCTCTCGATAGTAGCTCTGCAGAGTCGAGCAACTAAAGGGGCGTGATGTGATGTGAGGTGTCGGGCTCTGGTCATCGATCACGTTGATCGAGTCATCAATGATGAAGCAGGGGCAACAAGGACAAGGTGGGGGTCACTGATGGATCACTAACCAACCTATACTAAGCAGTTTAGGATAAGCATGTAGGTAACAATAGCAGATACAAAAGCATGCTATGCATCAGAATAGGAGCAAACAATAACAATAGCAAAATCTAATGCAAGCATGAGAGTATAGAATGGGCGATATCGGGATGATCAAAGGGGGGGGGCTTGCCTGGTTGCTCAAACAAGAAGGAGGGTCATCGTCGATACGGTATTCGAATATATATCTTCCCTGCAGGGGTGCACCACGTTACCCAACACGCTCGATCACTCTGGCCGGACACACCTTTCTGGGGTCAATGCCCGCCCTCGGAAGATCAACATGTCGCAGCCCTACCTAGGCTCAGCAGAGAGGTCCCTCCCGGTCTACATCCTGAGCACTCCGGGGTCTTGGGCCCATCGCCCGCAGCACTCCGGGTCGTTGCGCGCAGGGTGAATACCAGCACCGCCTCGGATGGCCAACATGATCCGACCGTGCCGCACTGCTGAACTGGACGTCTGACAAAGCTTCGGCTGATACCACGACGTCGAGGCCCATATCTATTCTCGCATGGTGGTTAGTGCCTAATAGGTATCTGAAAATGTCTAGCAAGACGTGAAGGATAGATACCTCCAAATATGGGGCCTTTTGTACGATTCAGGCCTAGCCGTTTAGCAACGACGGCACCCATACTAAAACTATTGTCTCCACGCAAGGCATGTTGAAGAATGATAATATCAGGAACACTAAAGTTTCCACTATTTCCACGACCAATCAAGCATCTACTAGCAAATATGGCAAAGTAACGTAAAACAGGAAAGTGTATGCTAGAGATTTTTGCCTCGGAGCCCTTCTTTGGCTCCTCTACAGCTATAGTGTTAACAAAGTCATCCACATCTTTACGATGGGGTTCCTCTAATTCTCCCTCATAGGGTATCCTACATACCGCGCAAAAATTACATAAAGACATTTCTCTGAATTCATCATATAAGTGAAATGATACTGCAGGCGGTGACTTCTTAGGATAATAATAAAAGTTTTGCACAAAAGTATTGGTGAGTAAGAGATACTGATCGATCCGGTCATTGATGAAACTGGTGAGGCCTGCATTCTCGATCAAAGAATAAAAATCTTCATGAATTCCAGCTTATTCAAGAAATCATCACATGGCCATTCACACGACCGCACTTCCACTAAGCGAGGAAGATTATACTTGGCTTTTTCCTTCTCTTTAGCTTGTTTTTCCTGAGAGCTTTGGCTAGAAGAGCCCCTCAAAAGTTTCCTTAACATTTTCTGAAATTTTTTGAAATTCTAGTAACTTCAAAATAAAAGTGAGTAAAACTAAACAAGATTGATAGCAACTACTCCTACAAGTGTCTAGGGCCTATATCATGCATTAGAATTGCTTGGGACCTTATAAATTTAACATGCAAGCTCAAGAACATGGTCACCTATGCAACAAAAATTTGCAATGAATACAGCACTAGAACGAAAACTAATTGGACCAATGGAGGAGTCACATACCAAGCAACAATCTCCCAAAGTAGTTTTGTGAATGGAGCTTTGAGCAAGGAGATCGAAAATCACAGCAAAATGAGCTAGAACTCGTGCTTGAGCTGGATGGGGATTTTTTGGATAGAAGATGAAGTGTATGGGTGCTGGCATAAGTGGAGGGGGGCCACCAGGGGCCCACGAGATAGGGGGGCGCGCCCAGGTGGGGTGGGCGCGCCCTCCACTCTCGTGGCCTGGTGCTTGCCCCTCCTGCAGTGATTTCAGTGCCCAAAATCCTAAAATATTCCATAAAAAATCATACTAAATTTGCAGGTCATTTCGAGAACTTTTATTTTCGGGATATTTTTTATTGCACGAATAATTCAGAAAACAGACAGATAATACTATTTTTGCTTTATTTATTCTAAATAACAGAAAGTAAAAAGAGGGTACAAAAGGTTGTGCCTTCTAGTTTCATCCATCTCATGATCATCAAAATGAATCCACTAACAAGGTTGATCAAGTCTTGTTAACAAACTCATTCCGAATAACACGGAACCGGAGAAATTTCGAATAACACTAAGTTACCTCAACGGGGATACGAAAATCCCCAACAATAAGAATATCATACTTTTTCTTGACAGTAGGAAGAGGAAATTCAAAACCTCCAATGATGATAGTTGGAACTTTTCCAATAGAATTGATGCTATGGACTTGAGATTGTTTCGTCGGAAAGTGTACCGTATGCTCATTACCATTAACATGAAAAGTGACATTGCCTTTGTTGCAATCAATAACAGCCCCTGCAGTATTCAAAAAAGGTCTACCAAGGATAATCGACATACTATCATCCTCGGGAATATCAAGAATAACAAAGTCCGTTAAGATAGTGACATTTGCAACCACAACAGGCACATCCTCACAGATACTGACAGGTATAGCAGTTGATTTATCAGCCATTTGCAAAGATATTTCAGTAGGTGTCAACTTATTCAATTCAAGTCTACGATATAAAGAGAGAGGCATAACACTAACACCGGCTCCAAGATCATATAAAGCAGTTCTAACATAATTTCTTTTAATGGAACATGGTATAGTTGGTACACCCGGATCTCCAAGTTTCTTTGGTATTCCACCCTTAAAAGTGTAATTAGCAAGCATGGTGGAAATTTCAGCTTCCGGTATCTTTCTTTTGTTTGTAATGATATCCTTCATATAGTTAGCATAAGGATTTACTTTCAGCATATCAGTTAAGCGCATACGTAAGAAAATAGGTCTAATCATTTCAGCAAAGCGCTCAAAATCCTCATCATCCTTTGTCTTGGATGGTTTAGGAGGAAAGGGCATGGGTTTCTGAACCCATGGTTCTCTTTCTCTACCGTGCTTCCTAGCAACAAAATCTCTCTTATCATGACGTTGATTCTTTGATTGTGGGTTATCAAGATCAACGGCAAGTTCAGTCTCTACTTCATTGTTTTTGCTAGGTTGAGCATCAACATGAACATTATCATTAACATTATCACTAGGTTCATGTTCATCACCTGATTGAGTTTCAGCATCAGAAATAGAAATATCATTGGGATTATCAGGTGTGTCTACAGTAGGTTCACTAGAAACATGCAAAGTCCTATCGTTTTTCTTTTTCTTCTTTTTAGAAGAACTAGGTGCCTCTAAATTATTTCTCTGAGAATCTTGCTCGATTCTCTTAGAGTGGCTTCAGGATACAAAGGTTCCTGAGTCATTCTACCAGTTCTAGTAGCCACTCTAACAGCAAAGTCATTTTTATTATTTAATTCATCAAGCAAATCATTTTGAGCTTTAAGTACTTATTGAGCTTCAGTAGCAACCATAGAAGTGTATTTGCTAATGAGTTTGAGTTCACCTTTAACTCTAGCCATGTTATCGCTCACACGTCCTACCTCAAAAGCATTATTCTTTAACTCTCTACCAACATAAGCATTAAAACTTTCTTGTCTAGCCATAAAATCATCAAATTCATCTAAGCATGGGCTATGAAATTTAGTAGAGAGGACTTCAACTTTATCATATCTATAGAGAGAATTTACCTTTACTACCAGTGTTAGGTTATCAAGACAATGTGGTTCTTCAACACGCGGTATATTAAGACCATGTACTTCTTCAATAGGAGGTAAATTCGTAACATCTTCAGCTTTAATATCTTTTTATTTCATTGATTTCTTTGCCTCTTGCATATCTTCAGGACTAAGGAATAAAACACCTCTCTTCTTCGGAGTGGGTTTAGGAATAGGATCAGGAGTTGGATCAATTGGTTCAGGAATTGCCTCAGGAATTGGCTCAGGAAGAGTCCACTTATTTTCATTAGTCAACATATTATTCAATAGCAATTCAGCTGCGTCGATTGTTCTTTCCCTGAAAACACAACCAGCACAACTATCCAAGTAGTCCTTGGAAGCATCGGTTAGTTCAATATAAAAGATATCGAGTATTTCATTTTTCTTGAGAGGATGATCAGGCAAAGCATTAAGTAACCGGAGAAGCCTGCCCCAAGCTTGTGACAGACTCTCTTCTTTGATTTGCACAAAATTATATATTTTCCGCAAGGCGGCTTGTTTCTTATGAGCAGGGAAATATTTAGCAGAGAAGTAATAAATCATATCCTGGGGACTACGCACACAACCAGGAGCAAGAGAATTATACCAAGTCTTAGTATCACCCTTTAACGAGAACGGAAATATCTTAAGGATATAATAATAGCGAGATTTATCGTCATGAGTAAACAGGGTAGCTATATCATTGAACTTGGTAAGATGTGCCACAACAGTTTCAGATTCAAGGCCATAAAAAGGATCAGATTCAACTAAAGTAATAATCTCAGAATCAACAGATAATTCATAATCCTTATCAGTAACACAGATAGGTGAAGTAGCAAAAGCAAGGTCAGGTTTCATTCTAGCATTAAGAGACTGCTGCTTCCAATTAGCTAATAATTTCTTAAGATCATATCTATCATTGCAAACAAAGATAGCTCTAGCAGCTTCTTCATTCGTAACCTCAGGAACAACAGGCAATTCATAATCATTGGGAGCATTTTCATCATCACTATCATCAATAGTAGCATCTTCAGTAATTTCATTCCGCCTAACTCTAACAAGTTGTTCATCAAGAAATTCACCTAATGGCAAAGTAGTATCACGTACAGAATTAGTTTCATTATAAGTATCATGCATAGCGGAGGTGGCATCATCAATAACATGCGACATATCAGAATTCATAGCAGTAGCAGGTTTAGGTGTCGCAAATTTACTCAAAACAGAAGGATAATCTAGTGCAGAGCTAGATGGCACTTCCTTACCTTCCCTCGTAGTTGAGGGATAGATCATAGTTTTCGCGTCTTTCAAGTTCTTCATAGTTATCAACAGATATAAATCACAAGTGACCCAGAGAATAGAGCTATGCTCCCCGGCAACGGCGCCAGAAATTAGTCTTGATAACCCACAAATGTAGGGGATCGTAACAGTTTTCGAGGGTAAAGTATTCAACCCAAATTTATTGATTCGACACAAGGGGAGCCAAAGAATATTCTTGAGTATTAGCAGTTGAGTTGTCAATTCAACCACACCTGGATAACTTAGTATCTGCAGCAAAGTATTTAGTAGCAAAAGTGGTATGATAATAAAGGTAACGATAGCAAAAGTAATGTTTTTGGATTTTGCAGTACTTGTAACAGTAACAATGGAAAAGTAAATAAGCGAAGAACAATATGTGAAAAGCTCGTAGGCAATGAATCAGTGATGGATAATTATGCCGGATGCGATTCATCATGTAATAGCTATAACACAGGGTGACACAAAACTAGTTCTAATTCATCAATGTAATGTAGGCATGTATTCCGTAAATAGTCATACGTGCTTATGGAAAATAACTTGAATGACATCTTTTGTCCTACCCTCCCGTGGCAGCGGGTCCTAGCGAAAACTAAGGGATATTAGGGCCTCCTTTTAATAGAGACACGGAACAAAGCATTAACACATAGTGAATACATGAACTTCTCAAACTACGGTCATCACCGAGAAGTATCCCGATTATTGTCACTTCGGGGTTGTCGGATCATAACACATAATAGGTGACTATAGACTTGCAAGATAGGATCAAGAACACACATATATTCATGAAAACATAATAGGTTCAGATATGAAATCATGGCACTCGGGCCCTAGTGATAAGCATTAAGCATAGCAAAGTCATAGCAACATCAATCTCAGAACATAGTGGATACTAGGGATCAAACCCTAACAAAACTAACTTGATTACATGGTAAATCTCATCCAACCCATCACCGTCCAGCAAGCCTATGATGGAATTACTCACACGCGGCAGTGAGCATCATGAAATTGGTGATGGAGGATGGTTGATAATGACGACGACGACGAATTTCCCTCTCCGGAGCCCCGAACGGACTCCAGATCAGCCCTCCTGAGAGAGATTAGGGCTTGGCAGCGGCTCCATATCGTAAAATGCGATAAAACTTTCTCTCTAATTTTTTTATCCCCGAACGTGAATATATGGAGTTGGAGTTGAGGTCGGTGGAGGTCCAGGGGGCCCACGAAACAGGGGGGCGCCCAGGGGGAGGGGACGCGCCCCCCACCCTCGTGGACAGGGTGTGGGCCCCCTGGTCTTGATTCTTTTGCCAGTATTTTTTATATTTTCCAAAAAGTGCCTCCGTGGATTTCCAGGACATTCCGAGAACTTTTCTTTTCTACACATAAAACAACATCATGGTAGTTCTGCTGAAAACAGCGCCAGTCCAGGTTAGTTTCATTCAAATCATGCAAGTTAGAGTCCAAAACAAGGGCAAAAGTGTTTGGAAAAGTAGATATGTTGGAGACGTATCAATTATTAAAAGGAGTGACGGCTGTCGGGACAAGTTCGGAGCTATCACCCCTCCTGGGTGATACCGCTAAACAGCCAGCCACCACTGTCACATCGCACGGGTGCTCTCCGGGCCCGTCCAGCTTTCACAACAGTCTCCAGTAAAGTCAAGGTAACTGTGTGTACAGACATTAAGGGGAAAACCCGAGGAATCAACCCCGGTGGATTCCACTCAATGTAATCATCAAGGTGAACGTAAGAGGGACCACCCTCGAGGTTCACACTTGAGGTGTTGAACGATAGAGCCGTATCAGGAATGGTGAAAGAGAAAATCACCCTCGATGACCACGACCGAATAGCTACACTACAGAATTATCATCAGGAGTGCGTTATGAGGGATCACCCTCGGCACTCGATAGTAGCTCTGCATAGTCGAGCAACTAAAGGGGCGTGATGTGATGTGAGGTGTCGGGCTCTGGTCGTCGATCACATTGATCGAGTCATCGATGATGAAGCAGGGGCAACAAGGACAAGGTGGGGGTCACTGATGGATCACTAACCAACCTATACTAAGCAATTTAGGATAAGCAGGTAGGTAACAATAGCAAATACAAAAACAGGCTATGCATCAGAATAGGAGCAAACAATAATAGTAGCAAAATCTAATGCAAGCATGAGAGTATAGAATGGGCGA